>NC_041385.1:493617575-493641808 GCF_002162155.2 Triticum dicoccoides
GAGAGAGATAGTGAGAGGAGACAAGAAGAAGGGGGTTAGGAAGATGTTGCCTGCTCATCAAAGCTAACCATCTCCCCCTTTTCACCCCTTTTCCTTTGTCTTTTGTGGGTTGCAAGGAAGCTACTGTCTTAGCTAGCTTAGCTTGTGCACAAATCCCAGTGTTACAATCTAGAAAATTAGCCTGCAAAGATGAGGTCCCATGCTGGCTGTACCACTGCATCATGCAACAGTGCCTTCAAGATCCAAGGCAATATCACAAACATCATAGGCAATTTGACCAAACTCACAACCTTGTATCTTTGCAGCAACCAACTTTCTAGACACACCCCTCAAGAACTAGGTTACCCTGAGAACGTGGACTTGGACCTTAGCAACAACACACTAACAGGTTCTATCCCAAAACACCTAGGCAATATCACAAACATCTCTCAATTGTTCCTTGACAATAACCAACTTTTGGCGACATTCCTCGAGAATTAGGTTATTTGGTCAACTTAGAGATCTTGTTCCTTGACAATAACCAACTTTTTGACCAAACTTTGTTTCTATTTAGAGAGAAACATGGCCCACAACGATGAGGCCGAGGGTTCGGGCGGCAAGGCATTCTGGGAGCTGTCCCAGGAGATGGAGGAACAACCTCACTTGTATGAGGCCGCCGCCTTCCCCACCGATCCTGAGACCACGGATGGTGCCGCCGAGGATGACCACACTGATGCCACCATTGATGGTGCCGCCGAGGATGCCACCACTGATGATGGCGGCGAACGCACAGATGGCAGCCAACCGAAGAGGCAACGGAAGGACCGGTGCCCGATCGTGCTCCGCACCCTCAAGGAGGAAGTTACTGAAGTGGACTCCAACGGGAATCCAACGGCGCCCGAACGAATAGTCAAGGGGTACTCGCTTCAGCTCGGGTGCATTGTCCGGAGCACCGTCTCGATCAACACCGAGAACCTGAGGCATCCTGACCGAGGGAATTTGCGCAACCTCCTCTTCACGAAGTTGCACGAACGATACAAGTTCCCCGCTGAATTTGAAAACACAAGCCTCAAAGGGAATAAAGTGAACAATGCTGCCCTCACGAAGATGAGCAAGGCCCTGACTACTTGGAAAAGCAATGTGAAGAGAATGATTGAGGAAGGTGAGAGTTATCAGAAGATCAAGGAGAAAAATCCTTCGATCACCGAAGATGACTACGACGACTTCAAGATCAATTGCTCGAGCACCGCAAGCTCCCAATCAAGTGAGTGGGGGAAACAAATGCGGGAGCTGAACATAGGGGAACACACACTCGGTCCCGGCGGTTACAGAGTGGCGGAGCCTATATGGGACAAGGAGGACGCGGACCGTGCCGAGCAAGGCCTACCGCCCCGCTTCAAGAAATACAGCGATAACAAGCAGACTAGGAACTATGTCAGGGCCCGGTACAAGGAGGACCCGATAACAAAGGAGCTTACCACGGATCCGAAGACCAGGGCGCTTGAGCTTGTTCTGGTAAGGAATACACCCCCGCGTAATTAGCTCCATATGGTTGCATTCTAATTAATGAAGCCAAATTTCTAAATGGTTCACATTCCTTCCGCAGGCGACTGAAAGCAGTAGCGCGGAGTCGACTAAGAGCAACCCTTGGGACACCACTCTAAATAGGGGGTTGAATGTAATGAAGAACAAGGATAAGCTCAGTAAGCCGACGTCAGCTGGTCGTGTGGCCGGCAAAGGATTGTCGACAAAATGGGGGTCATACTATACCGCTGGTGTGCGGAAGGAGAAAAAGACCAGCTCGGAAAGCCAGGCGCGAGAGGTTCAAGAACTCAAGGCACAGGTGGCGCGGATTCCGGAGATTGTCCAAGAGCAAGTGGAACAACGACTTGGAGCGACGATCACCGCCCTTGTGCCTACCTTGATCTCGGGGTTGAGTGCGTGGATTGCGGGCGGCCAACAGGGGCCGCCCCCGATTCCTAGCTTCACGGCCAGCAACTCGCATAATGCGATGGCGGGGACATTGGTGCCTCCGGCGGAGGCGGCATTGGTGTCTCCGACGCCGGCACGGGAGCTTAATGCACCCGGGTGTACGCCGGCCGGCACCTCTTCAGCAAGCGGCCCCTCCGTCAACTGCACGCCCGCCGTTGGCGGTGCCTCGACATTAGCCGAGCTCGACGCCATCATCAGGGTAACTAATTAAGCCTCTCTCGGCCGAGGACTTCATCTCCTTGCCTTTGACTGGGCATCCCTGACGCCCTACATGTTTTCGCAGGGCGCCGCCGATGTTTCGTGCACTCTCCTCCACTTCGTGAACAACGAGTTGGTCGATGTCGCCAAGGGCAAAATCGTTCAACCGGGCAACCCCTTGTTCCACGGTACCCAGATGCCACCCAACTTGTTTAGGGTTCAACTGGTTCGGGTGCTGCCAGGCTGCGACGACTTGTTACCTCCGATTCGACCCGTCGGGGCCGACGATGAAGACGTGATGACCCTCAGCGCCTGCCTGAGCTGGCCCCTGCTTTGGCCGAAGAGCCAGATTTGTTTGGGGGCGGGGGACACCACCCCAAAGAAAACACCGCCAGTCGTGCCGGCGCCAAGTCGGCCCCATGGCAAGACCGCCGTAACGGTGCCGGACATCCCTATGCCACTGGATCCAAACATGCATATGGCACAGGATCAGAACGACGACGACGACGATGATGATACATTTGGCAACGTCGATCAGTACTTTGCCGAGCATGGGTACGATGGCGACTTCATGGGGCCTCCTTCTCAAGAACCAAACCCAACAAAAGACGTGTGCGATCTAGCTCGTACCGCGGAGAAGCCAAGTTGCAACAGGCGCCGTCTGGCGTTCAACTCTCAGGAGACGCCTCCAGCTGCCGACTTCACCGAGCCTCAGATAGGCGAGGTGCGAAATATTATCAGCCCCAACACACTCAAGAAGGCGGTCTGTGAGCAGAACTCGGTCCCATTACAGGAGAAGAAGAAGGCACGCAAAAGAAAGACTAAGAAGGGTGCGAGCCAGCCGGCACCGAGTACGATCCGTGCTCAGGACGGGCCACCTTCACCGCAGGATATCTCGAGGAGAGTGCATGTGGCGGGTAGGGCGATGCTACCGACAAATATGCTCAATGCTGCAACCGGTGCTATGCGGAGTCTGCATGACAGTGTTCTTGCTTTGGAGAAGTGGCGTCTCAGAGAGAAGGATGTGGCATACCCGGTTTTCGCGGCCAAGGTGCCAGAGGGCAAGGGCTTTGTGGATAACTCCATCGGGCGTACGATCGTCCTGCGTTTTGATGACATCCACGCTATGTTGAACCTTCATCCGTTGCACTACACCTTCGTTCGGCTATTTTCGCTGAGTATGGAGATGCGGATCATTCGCGACAAGACCCCGGACATCGTGATAGTCGACCCCTTCTACATGCGTGCCAAGATCTTGGGCAGCGCTGGGGACCGGCAAGTCGCGAGTTCTTACCTCGAAGGCGTCATTCTGGCAAACCAAGATAAGGATAACTTCCTCGTGCCTTACTTTCCCGAGTAAGTCCTCCCCTCAACCGGCCCGTAACATATGAATTCTTACATTTCGATCATTTTTCTTTTAACATTCCGTGTTTTCTGCAGTGACACACGTTGCACGCTCATCCTCTTAAGCCCCAAATATTCCATGGCCACGTATTTCGACCCGGACCGTCAGTCGAACGTAGACTACACAAATGTCAAGAAGGTTCTTGATGATGTTCTCCCCGGCTACGCCCAATCTGGAGGCACCTTCACCAGGCCTATTCGTAAGTACGGCAAGCACGTGTTCTCCCACAATATGACGTTCTGCTGCGTCAAGCAGCCGCCTGGCGGTCAGAAGGGTGCCTACTACGCCATCCATCACATGCGGGCGATCGTACGGGACCATCATCAACTTCTGCTACCGAGTAAACTCAAAGATTGGGCCGCGAGCGTGTCGGCAATCCAGGACGCGGACCTCCGACAAGAATTCTTTCGCATCCAGTCGGAGTTTGCGGAAATCATCCATCAAGATGTCCTTCGTACCTCGGGGCAGTTCTACCTCAGAAATCAACCATCCAACAGTGACATCGACACAATGCTACAAATGCAGGCTGACAACGACCGTTATTTCATGACTCCCACGATAGACGGCGGCTTCATCCATGCTCCGGTCCCTTGAGTCGAGTCGAAAGCAGTGATGCTGTGTCTAGTTCTGAAACATCGATTGGCTCATGTTGTAATTAAACTTTAATGAACTTGTAGTATGTCTCTTTGGTTTCGAGAGTCGTTCAACTTAGATGTAATCGATGCTATTAATGTCTTGCTTTTCTCTTCCGATCGTTCTGTTGCATAATTATATATTGCTTATGTATTGTCTGTGAATTGGTACTAATGTTTCGTGTGGCTAGTGCATAGCGATGCCGACGTATGTCGTGTACAAGGGTAAGGTTCCCGGAGTCTACGATGACTGGGAGGAGTGTCGGAGACAGGTTCACCGATTCAGCGGTAACAGTTACAAAGGGTACACCACTAGGGCCGAGGCCGAATCTAGATACGCCCGCTATCTAGCGGGAGAGGGGAGGGAGTGTTGGAGGAACCGGATGAAGATGAGTTTCATCGTGATGATGCTCATCGTGATGACCGCAACTCTCTTCTATGTGATGGTAGTTTAGATGATCGATATCGACTTGTAATGTGAAGACAAACTTGCTACTCGCGGTCTCGAGACTTGTAATATAATGTTCTATCTTTGTTCGGTCTTTTCAATTCAGAGACTAATATGATGAATTGTATTCAGAGACTAATATGATGAATTGTATTCAAAGACTAATCTTCTATTGTATTCGATGAATCTGTTGTTGATGTGTGCTGTCTATATTTTGTCAAATTATACATTTTGTAACCTGTGCAAAAAACAGAAAATAAAAAAATAAAAAAAACCTAATATTCATATTAATGGCGCATCACATGATAGTGCGCCATTAGTATGACAAAGCATACTAATGGCGCATCACTGGTAAGTGCGCCATTAATATGCCATGGTTACTAATGGCACATCCAGTGGTGGTGCGCCATTAGCATGCCAAAGCACCTGGATATACATGGCCCCTGGGAGGCATACTAATGGCGCACCCTGGCCTATACTAATGGCGCACCCGCGGTGCGCCATTAGTATACCAGATACTAATGGCGCACCAGGTGGTGCGCCATTAGTAAAAATTACTAATGGCGTGCTGTTAATGGCGCACCACAGATGCACCATTAATAGCCATATTAGGTGCGCCATTAGTAGGGGTTTTTCTAGTAGTGCGAGTACGACTCCCTCAACCTCATTCTCCTGAACGTTTCCGCTCGTGATCTACAAGGGTATGTAGATGCACCCCTCTCTCTCGTTGCTAGATGAACTCATAGATTGATCTTGGTGAATGTAGGAATTTTTTTTATTTTATGCAACGTTCCCCAACATTCACTAGGCGGCCCGGGGGCTGCAGTACCAGCACTCGGCCCAACGACCCCAGCAGTCGGCCCAAGGACTTCATCAGCACCATCAGGAGCGGCCGGTGATACGTCTCCAACATATCTACTTTTCCAAACACTTTTGCCCTTGTTTTGGACTCTAACTTGCATGATTTGAATGGAACTAACCCGGACTGACGTTGTTTTCAGTAGAATTACCATGATGTTGTTTCATGTGTAGAAAACAAAAGTTCTCGGAATGACCTGAAAATCCTCGGAGACAAGTTTCAGAAAATATAAAAAAATACTAGCAAAATATGAAGACCAGGGGGCCCGCACCCTGTCCACGAGGGTGGGGGCGCGCCCACCCCCTCTGGGCGCGCCCCCTGTCTCGTGAGCCCCCTGCAGCTCCGCCGACCTCAAGTCCAACTCCATATATTCCGTCTCGCGGAGAAAAAAAATCAAAGAGGAAGTTTCATCGCGTTTTACGATACGGAGCCACCGCCAAGCCCTAATCTCTCTCCAGAGGGCTGATCTGGAGTTCGTTCGGGGCTCCGGAGAGGGGGATTCGTCGCCATCGTCATCATCAACCATCCTCCATCACCAATTTCATGATGCTCACCATCGTGTGTGAGTAATTCCATTGTAGGCTTGCTGGACGGTGATGGGTTGGATGAGATTTACCATGTAATTAAGTTAGTTTTGTTAGGGTTTGATCCCTAGTATCCACTATGTTCTGAGATTGATGTTGCTATGACTTTGCTATGCTTAATGCTTGTCACTAGGGCCCGAGTGCCATGATTTCAGATCTGAATCTATTATATTTTCATGAATATATGTGTGTTCTTGATCCTATCTTTCAAGTCTATAGTCACCTATTATGTGTTATGATCCGACAACCCCGAAGTGACAATAACCGGGATACTTCTCGGTGATGACCGTAGTTTGAGGAGTTCATGTATTCACTATGTGTTAATGCTTTGGTCCGATTCTCTATTAAAAGGATGCCTTAATATCCCTTAGTTTCCACTAGGACCCTGCTGCCACGGAAGGGTAGGACAAAAGATGTCATGCAAGTTCTTTTCCATAAGCATGTATGACTATATTCAGAATACATCCCTACATTACATTGATGAATTGGAGTTAGTTCTGTGTCACCCTATGTTATAGCTATTACATGAGGAATCACATCCGACATAATTATCCATCACTGATCCATTGCCTACGAGCTTTTCATATATTGTGCTTCGCTTATTTACTTTTCCGTTGCTATTGTTACAATCACTACAAAACCCCAAAAATATTATCTTTTGCTATCTTTACCTTTACCACTGTTACCATTACTATCATACTACTTTACTACTAAACACCTTGCTGCAGATACTAAGTTATCCAGGTGTGGTTGAATTGACAACTCAACTGCTAATACTCAAGAATATTCTTTGGCTCCCCTTTTGTCAAATCAACAAATTTGGGTTGAATACTCTATCCTCTAAAGCTGTTGCGATCCCCTACACTTGTGGGTTATCAGCCGGCCCCAGCCCGCCTCCTCCCAACCCGCCCCCCCATACCAGTCGTTGTATTCATAGTGGTGGCGGCCCCATCTTGAGCGCAGCCCATCCTCGACTATTTGGTCAACCGCATGCTACCAGTCGACCAAGTGCTAGCCCGACAGATCCAGCGCAGAGCAGGCGCCTACACCATCGTCAACCAAGAGCTCGCTAGAAGGAGTGTGACCGGCGTCTAGCAGCGCTGCGTGGAACCGGAGAAGGGCATGGAGATCCTCAGAGATATCCATCAAGCGAATGTGGCCACATGCCGCCTGCAGGTCCCTCGTGGCCAAAGCTTTCCGACATGGCTTCTTCTGGCTGACTGCTTTGGACGACGCCAAAGAGTTGGTCAAAGAAGTGCAAAGGGTGCCAGAAGTTTAGCACCAAGCAACACATGCCGGCCTCCGCCTTCAAGACCATCCCCATCACCTAGCCATTCGTCGTGTGGGGTTTGGATATGGTAGGCCCGTTCAAGACGGCACGAGGCGGCATGACCCATCTGTTGGTCGCCATGGACAAGCTCACCAAGTGGATAGAAGCGAAGCCAATCAAGAAGCTGAATGGTCCGACTACTGTCACATTCATCACCGACATAACTATCCAATATGGCGTTCCCCACAGCATCATCACCGACAACGGCACCAACTTCACCAAATGCGCCTTGGCCCGTTTCTGCGCAAATCAGGGCATCCGACTGGACCAAGCATCCGTTGCCGACCCGCAGTCAAATGGCCAAGTAGAGCGAACAAATGGCCTCATCTTGTCTGGCGTCAAGCCCCGCCTGATCGAGCCGCTAGAGCGGTCGGCCGGCTACTGGATCGATGAGCTGCCAGCCGTCCTCTAGAGCCTTCGGACCATGGCCAACAGATCAACCGGCTTCACGCCTTCTTCCTTGTGTATGGTGTCGAGGCTATCATCCCTACGGATATCGAGTTCGTCTCGCCTCGGGTCACCATGTACATGAAGGCGAAGCAAAAGAGGCGCGAGAAGACGGTGTCGATCTGCTGGAAGAGGCCCGACTACTAGCATGCAGCCGGTCCGCCATCTACTAGCAGAGCCTGCACCGCTACCACAACAAGAAGGTCAGGCCGCGTTCTTTCTGCGAAGGCGACCATGTGCTCCGCCTGATCCAGCGATCAGTCGGACAACACAAGCTCGTGACACCTTGGGAAGGCCCCTTCATCATCAGCAAGGCCCTGGGCAACTACTCATACTACCTCATCGACGCCTAGAAGCCCAAGGCGCGCAAGCGATGCACAGCCGGCGAAGAGACGGAGCGGCCATGGAATGCAAATCAGCTCCGCCGGTTTTACAGTTGATTCGAGCATATGTACCACACCAACTTTTGTATTAAGTAAAAGACCGCAGGTCCCCCGAGGTGCACTCGGGGGCTACCTTTTTATCTATGAGTTAAGCTTATGCCATGATTTGAGTTTTCCCTATTCGTGCCCCGTCCGGGTTCCGGTCAGCCAGCCTGGGGGCTCGCCGCGTTGTCCTAAATTTGCACCTGCCGGAGCCGACTAGTAGTGTGCCGACACAGAAAGCCCTCTCTTCGCTCCAAGTCACAGCTCGCAGCTTGACTGTCCGACTGGCGAAGAGCTAAAGGCAGGAAACGCCGTCCACATGAAATCTGACTAAGGAAAAACACTAACTTAGGCCTAGCCGGCTCCTCACCTTCCTCGTCCGGCTGCTCAGCAGCCGGCTGGCCGGCTTATTGCTCGATTAGCTACACTCTACGCGACCGAAGTAACTTGCCCATTCTAAAGAGCGACCAAGTCCCTGACCCAGCCACAGACCACAGAGCGACTACCGGGCTGGCAGGGAGGCAGCCAACAGAAGGCGGCAGAGAAAAAAGCCAAAGAGAGAAAAGCAAATTCCAACATGAATCCGGCAACACATGCAAGAATGTGGGAATTGAAACTTATATGTACATTAGGCCCGAGGCCAGCATTCATTAAGTTTAACTTACACCCCAGTGGGTGGAATCGCGCGAATTTAACATAATTGTTCAAAAGATTACAAAGACAGGAAAAGATAAGATAAAATGGCCACCTAGGTCAGAGGAGCAGCGGGAGGGTCCAAGAGGTTGGTGGAGGCAGCGTCACCGGATGGTGGAGCGGCCGACTGCTGAGTCTCAGCCTAGTCAGCATCAGTGGAAGTCGGCGCAGCCACCCGTGGCTCGCTGGTCGAAGCTTGATCGGCCTGAGGCTGGCCGTCCGCTCCGTCCTCCGATGTGTCATCTTCGCCATCCTCGTACTCATCATCTTCACCCTCATCGCTGGAGGCGATCTCCTCCGCCGAGTCCTCCTCAACCACCGGGTTCAACCCGAACCAGCTGGGCGGCACCTCAGCACCCTCGCTGCCCAGTTCGGGGATGAAGATGATGGTGTCGGCATAGTTGGCGATCGCCGCCGCGCGCTGAGTGAGCACAGGACTCACCGCCGCCAGCTCCGAACCGGCCTCCTGCCGTAAGGTGGCTAGCTGGGTCAGATCTAGGCCAAGGTACCAGGCCTTGGCGAACTCCAAGGCCGTCCGGACACCCGCCCGACCTGCGGCACCCTTCCAGGCCTCGAAGCGCCCGGCTGCCACCCCCAGGTAGTCGGCAATCCGACTGGGGGTGCACGGAACTTGAAAGCTTGGCCAGAGGGTGGCCAACACCTGAGCCCCGACGTGCTGAAGGTGGCGGAGCATCCGATGGGCCGGCTGTAGGCGCATCCTGACGGCCAGGAGCTCCTCGCCGAGATTCCGGGGCGCGTTGGGGCGCAATGTTCACGCCCGCCGCTTTTCGCGCCACGCGTCGTGCCTTGATGGCCTGGCTAACAACGACGGAGTAACCGGGAAGTACTCTGCGCAAGAAGAAGTTCAAAAGATTAGAAAACAAAGGCCGGCTTCTGCAGCAGTCGGCGGCCGTTCAAGGAGACAAAATAAATTACCATCGATCAGATCCTCGATCTCGCCATAGCCGTCGGTCAGGAACTTCTCCTTCTCGGCCCAGTTCGAACGTTGAGTCTCGAACTCGGCCTTGAGGGAGTTTTCTCTATCCTTCAGCCGCTTGAGCTCCGCCTGGGCCGCCAGCTCCTTGATCAGGCGCTCGTACTCCTTAGCCGCCTGGCTGCGCTCTAGCTCCTTGGTGTGAAGCTCGGTTTGGGCCTCGCCCAGGCGTTGCTGCAGTTCGGCAGCCGCCTCTTCAAAGACAAGAGAAAAAAGACGTCAACATCAACAAACGATTAGTTGCCGGAAGATCCGGCCCGACTGCTCAGCAATCGGCCCGAATCTCGGGGGCTACACCCAGCGGGTGCGCTGACGCGCCCCCTTAAGAAGAAAGATGGAGTGCTTACTCCGGCTCTCGTTCAAGTCACTTGTCCACTTGGCCAGCTCCCGGTTCTCGGAGTTGTAGGCAGCCGCGGAGAGGTTGTGGTAGTCCTGCAATAAAGACAAAGGAAGAAAAAGAAACAAGTTAGCACCCAGAACTTACCTTAAAAAATTTCAAGCCGCCTGCCTGGAACTCGGCGCTACACCCAGTGGGTGCACTGGCACGCCCCCAAGGAAGATTGCAAGAGTTTAAAAAATGGAAAGCAAGTACGCACCCGGACGACTGTCCACGTCGCCAGGAACTCCTGCATCCATCGCTGGAGGGCGGCGCCTTGGGTACCGAACTGGGCCAAGACATCCTGCACAGCCACATTCAGGACACCGTCGCCGCCCCCAGACGCCCAGTCCGCTGAGGCAGCACTGGTGGCCTCTGTATCGGGCGCCGCCAAGCTGGTGGCCTCGATCTCCATCGGCCTTGGCGCTGAGCTCGCCCTCTCTGGGCACTGGCGCGCGGGAACACGGACCGTGGAATCGGACCCACCACCAACCCGTCGACGGATGGCTCCACCTGCGGTGCGTCGGGGTGGCTGCCCTGCGTGTCGGCAGTCGGCGCGGGTGGAACCACCTCCGCCTCCAAACCGACGTGGCCACCCCCTCCCCTCTTCAAGGCCGGCTGGTCGATGCCAGCCTAGCCAATCGACTCCTGGTCCTCCGGCACCGACGGCTCCACGTGCTGTGGTCGACGGACCCCGAGGCCTGACCATGGGACGCCTCCGCGTCCTGCTCCATGTCGGCCGCATCCGCCTGCTCCTTATTCACCGCGTCGGCCTGCACCTTGGCCGCCGCGCCGGCCTCTGCTTGCGCCACCTTGGCCGCCGCCGCCTCTTCCTGGGCCGCGCCGTCCCGCTCCTCTCACGCCTCCCGCGCATTCCTCTCTGTTGCCTCCTGGAGGGTGGCGAGTGGATTCACGCGGCGGGGGCCTGCAGAGCTGTCGGCTGCCCCAACCACCAAGGCATCCAGGGCCCGCAAGAGAGATAGTGGAGCCCTGTTCAAGGAAACAAGGAAAAATAATGAAGAGATCGCAAAGGAAGTAAACAAGAAGCGACAACAGAAAGATCAAACTACTTACGCAGATACTAACGGGCGTTGCTTCGGGCCCTTCTAGAAAAGGTCGCCCTCGTAGCAGCCTCTTGCGGCTTGGTCGCGGAGGCCGAGATCTTGACCTTCTTGGGCCGGCTGTCGAACAACCCGGCGCAGCCGAGGAGCTGGCACCCACCTTGTTGGCGCGACGGCTACGGCGAGGCTCGTCATCCTCCTCCTCATCTTCCGGCCACTCCCCAATGCTGCCGCGTGAGAAGACGCCTGCTCCCTCACCGCCACCGCCTGTGGCGTCATCCTCCTCCATGGTGGCCACCCCCAAGTCAGGGTCATACACATCTCTCACCGTCCGGTCCGCCAGGAACTATTCACCTGGGGCCAGTGCACCGGTGGCCGTCTGGCCCGGGAAGCACTGCACCATGGCTGATTGCTCAGGCAGCAAGAAGAACCCGGACTAGCAAAGAGGTAGAGAATCTAAAGACTTACCGAAGGCAGTGGGTTAGCCAGGCTGTACGGCGGCTTGCCGAACTGCCACTCCCTCTCCGAGAGCTTGCAGTCGGAGAAGGAGTTCACTATCTGGACCACCTCCTCATCCGGCAGCACCTTGGTGGACATCCGGGATGGATTGCGACGCCCACTCATGTTGCTGATTATGTGGGGCCGGGCTTGAAGAGGCAGCACCTGGCGCTCCACGAAGGCGGCTAGCAGGTCTGAGGCCTTGAGGCCCTCCGAATCGATCATCGCCTGGAGCCTGGCGAGAGCGGTGGCGGAGGCGACTGAGGTAGTTCCGGACTAGGGGGTGTCCGGATAGCCAAACTATCATCATCGGCCGGACTCCAAGACTATGAAGATACAAGATTGAAGACTTCATCCCGTGTCCGGATGGGACTTTCCTTGGCGTGGAAGGCAAGCTTGGCGATACGGATATGTAGATCTCCTACCATTGTAAGCGACTCTGTGTAACCCTAGCCCTCTCCGGTGTCTATATAAACCGGATGGCTTTAGTCCATAGGACGAACAACAATCATACTATAGGCTAGCTTCTAGGGTTCAGCCTCCTTGATCTCGTGGTAGATCCACTCTTGTAACACACATCATCAATATTAATCAAGCAGGATGTAGGGTTTTACCTCCATCAAGAGGGCCCGAACCTGGGTAAAAACATCGTGTCCCTCGTCTCCTGTTACCATCTGCCTAGACGCACAGTTCGGGACCCCTACCCGAGATCCGCCCGTTTTGACACCGACATTGGTGCTTTCATTGAGAGTTCCTCTGTGTCGTCACCGATAGGCTCGATGGCTTCTTCGATCATCAACGACGATGCAGTCCAGGGTGAGACCTTCCTCCCTGGACAGATCTTCATAGTCAGCGGCTTCGCACTGCGGGCCAATTCGCTTGGCCAGCTGGAGCAGATCGAAGGCTACGCCCCTGGCCGTCAGGTCAGATCTGGAAGTTTGAACTTCACGGCTGACATCCCCTGGGACTCGATCCTCGACGGATTCGACCCACAGCCGAGCGTGCCGTACTGTCACGATGGGCATGATTTAGCTCTGCAGCCGGACGGTACCCTGGAGGCCACACTCGAACCCGCTCCGATCTTCGACTCGAAGCCGGCTGCGCAGACCAAGGATGGATGGCTAGACACCACCTCGGGGGCTGCAACCTCTACGGCGATAGAGCCGAACACCGATCTTGTCCCCCATAAAGCTCGTGACTCCGAGGTGCCGGACTCCGGACCTCCCGCGCCCCCTCCAGTCGAATCCGAATGGGCGCCGATCATGGAGTTCACCGCGGCAGACATCTTTCAACACTCACCTTTTGGCGACATCTTGAGTTTGCTAAAGTACCTCTCGTTATCAGGAGAGGCCTGGCCGGACTGCGGCCAGGACGGTTGGGATGCGGACGACGAAGAAATTCAGAGCCCATCCACCACCCACTTGGTAGCCACTGTCGATGATCTAACCGACATGCTAGATTACGACTCTGAGGAGATCGACGGTATGGACGACGATGCCGGAGACGACCAAGAACCAGCGCCCACCGGGCACTGGAAAGCCACCTCTTCACACGACATATACATGGTGGATATCCCAATGGATGGGAACAGCGAAGGAATAGCGAAGGATGACCCCTCCAAGAAACAACCCAAGCGCCGGCGTCAGCGGCGCCGCTCTAAATCCCGCCATAGCAAGAATGAGGATTCCGGCACCGGAGACAATAATACACCGGATAGCGCCAAAGACAACCCACTCCAGCAAGATCCAGCACAGGAGGAGGGGGACGCCAGCCCTCATGAGAGAGCGGCCGAAGAAGAGGTAGAGGACTATATGCCTCTCTCCGGAGACGAGGCAAGCCTCGACGACGACGAATTCGTCGTGCCTGAGGATCCTGTCGAACAGGAGCGTTTCAACGCAGGCTTATGGCCACGTCAAACAGCCTCAAGAAAAAGTAGCAGCAGCTTAGAGCTGATCAAGATCTGCTAGCCGACAGATGGACCGAAGTCCTCGCGGCCGAAGAGCATGAACTCGAACGCCCCTCCAAAAGCTACCCCAAACGTAAGCTGCTCCCCCGATTAGAGGTGGAGGCATATGATCCCGCTTCACCAGGAGACAATACGGCTGATCGACCAGCCCGTGGTCGCGACAGAGAGGCCCCAAGGCCCTTCACTAGACCCGTACCCCGGCATCGCTCGAAAAGCACAAGGCCACAGGGGAACACTCCGGACCTGCGAGACATATTGGAGGATAAGGCAAGACAATCAAGATCGATCTATGGATCACGTGGGCGCCCCATGATACGTGACGATCACCGTCACCCCGTACACAGTAAGTCCGGTCGGGCCGAACACAACAGACAAAGCTCTTTTGAGCTCCGTCGCGATATCGCCCAGTACAGAGGCGCCGCACACCCACTATGCTTCACAAATGAGGTAATGGATCATTAAATCCCAGAAGGGTTTAAACCCGTCAATATTGAATCTTATGATGGCACAACAGACCCCGCGGTCTGGATTGAGGACTATCTCCTCCACATCCACATGGCCCGCGGAGACGATCTCCACGCCATCAAATATCTCCCACTCAAACTTAAAGGACCAGCCTAGCACTGGCTTAACAACTTGCCAGCAGAGTCAATCGGGAGTTGGGAGGACCTGGAAGCCGCATTCCTTGATAACTTCCAAGGCACGTACGTGCGACCACCAGATGCAGATGAGCTAAGTCACATAATTCAGCAGCCAGACGAATCGGCCAGACAATTCTGGACACGGTTCTTAACCAAGAAAAACCAAATCGTCGACTGTCCGGATGCCGAGGCCCTCGCGGCCTTCAAACATAACATCCACGACGAGTGGCTTGCCCGGCACCTGGGACAGGAAAAGCCGAAATCCATGGCAGCCCTTACATCACTCATGACCCGCTTCTGTGCGGGTGAGGACAGCTGGCTAGCACGCAGCAACAACCTCAACAAAAATTCTGGCAGTCCGGATATCAAGGACCGTAGTGGCAGGTCGCGTCGCAACAAAAACAAACGCCGCATTAACGGCGATAAAAGTGAGGATACGGCAGTCAATGCCGGATTCAGAGGCTCTAAACCCGGTCAAGGAAAAAGCCATTCAAAAGAACAACTCAGGGTCCATCCAATTTGGACCGAATTCTCGACCGCTTGTGCCAGATACATGGCACCCCTGAAAAACCAGCTAATCACACTGATAGGGACTGTTGGGTGTTCAAGCAGGCAGGTAAGTTAATTGCCGAAAACAGCGACAAGGGGCTACATAGCGACGACGAGGAAGAGACCCGACCGCCGAACAATAGAAGACAGAAGGGCTTCCCCCCACAGGTGCGGGCGGTGAACATGATATATGCCACGCACATACCCAAAAGGGAGCGGAAGCATGCACTCAGGGATGTATACGCGATGGAGCCAGTTGCCCCGAAGTTCAATCCATGTTCCTCTTGCCCGATCACCTTTGACCGAAGGGACCACCCCACCAGCATTCGCCATGGTGGGTTCGCCGCATTGGTTCTAGACCCAATCGTCGATGGATTTCATCTTACCAGAGTCCTGATGGACGGCGGCAGCAGCCTAAACCTGCTTTATCAGGACACAATGCGCAAAATGGGCATAGACCCCCCAAGGATTAAACCTACCAAGACGACCTTTAAAGGCGTCATACCAGGTGTAGAAGCCAATTGTACAGGCTCAGTTACACTGGAAGTGGTCTTTGGATCCCCGGATAACTTCCGAAGCGAGGAGTTAATCTTCGACATAGTCCCGTTCCGCAGCGGCTATCATTCCTTGCTCGGACGTACCGCGTTCGCAAAGTTCAACGCGGTGCCGCACTACGCATACCTCAATCTCAAGATGCCAGGCCCTAGGGGACTCATCACGGTCAACGGAAACACTGAACGCTCCCTCCGAACGGAGGAACATACAGCGGCTCTCGCGGCAGAAGTACAAAGCAGCCTTTTTAGGCAATTCTCGAGTCCGGCTGCCAAGCGGCCGGACACAGCTAAGCGTGCCCGGAGTAACCTACAACACGACCACCTGGCACGTTCCAAGCACGCGTAGAAGTGCGGCCCCAACCCCAGCCCCTGTAAAACATTAAGACAGACCCTTCGCATACTCCATTACGCTCTGAAGATAACATGGGCATGGGGAAAGGGGCTCGACCACGATAAGCCCAGACTGCGGCTCAACCGCACCAGGGGCTCTTAAGTGTGTCGTTTCTTTTTCTTTTCCTTTTATTTTTTACCTACAGGACTCCATTCGTCAGAGGCATGTCTGGCAGCAGACATGCCGAACCCACGATGCAACAGCCAGGGAAGGAGAAAGGCTACAACGAAAATCTAGGTGGTCTCCATCGTGAGCATTAAATCTGTTTTATGCATTATTCCGTAGCCTACCCCTGGAGGGGGACATGTTAAACAGTCCCATCCCTTGCTTACCACACCACTTGTATCGTCCTGCACTTACAACAGTTTTTATTGAGTAAAGCAATGCAACACATTTTTGCTTCTATTTGCATTTCTTTCTTACACATATGTTCATCTATGACATGTTGCATCCGTACGTTTTGGTACAACTAAATACACCAGGGGCTTATGTTTCCCGCGTTATGGTGTGATAAGTCCGAACACTTTCACAAGTGCGGCACCCCGAACTTATAGCATTATATGCATCGGCTCCGAATCATGTTCTTGGGTCAATAGTTGGGTTTGCCCGGCTCCCATGTTTTGGTACCTTACGTTCCGTTTTATCGGCTAAGGTAGCACTAGGAGAACCACTGCGATTGCGCCCCAGTTGAGCTGGGTTAACGCCTCAGTGGAGAAAGCTAAAACTGACTGTCATGATGAGGCGAGAGCTGGTCGCTGTTCGAGAGGTTCTTTGCGAGTCCCTAAAGACTTATGCCGCTTCGAGCGAGGAACCGGATTCTGTCCGGCCAAGGCGTGGATAGCGCCCCAAATTCGGCCTTCCGAAAACTAGGGGCTTCCCTGAAATTTAAAATTATAGAATTCTATGGCTAAGTGAGAGTGTTCAAGCATTATAAGTCCGGTTGCCTTGTTCATTGTGTTGAGAGCCTCCCTCGATGGACCCAAATATGGGAACAAGAGTGCCCAAATTTATCCCGAACACCCCAGCACTCGTGGCATGGGGGCTGAAGCCGACGACTTGCCATCTCTCAGATTTGATAAACAGCCGCACAGAAGGTAATATTTTAAATTAACAAGCGTTGCTTAGCACATATGAACCAAGTTTTCAGCGCACAGGATAACAAAATGCGAGTCTACTCAAATATTACATCTTTGGAGCACTCACCCGCAATAGTGCGGGCGCCCTTCAGCACACTCTTATAATACATCTCGGGCGTACGATACTCCTTGCCCTCTGGTGGTGGGTCCGTCACAAGCTTCTGGGCATCCATCTTGCCCCAGTGCACCTTTGCGCGGGCAAGGGCCCGACGGGCACCTTCAATATAGGTGGAGTGCTTGATGACTTCAACCCACGGGCACGCATCCACCAGCCGCCGCACCAGGCCGAAGTAGCTCCCAGGCATGGCCTCCTTAGGCCACAGCCGAACTATGAGGCCCTTCATGGCCTGTTCGGCCGCCTTGTGGAGCTCGACCAGCTGCTTCAGCTGGTCGCTAAGGGGCACCGGATGTTCGGCCTCAGCATACTGAGACCAGAAGACCTTCTCCGTCGAGCTCCCCTCCTCGGCTCGGTAGAATGCGGCAGCATCGGACACGTTGCGAGGAAGATCTGCGAACGCTCCTGGAGAGCTCCGAATTCGGGTAAGCGACAGGTAATTAACACTCACATGCTTACTTTGCATGAAAAATTCCTTACCCGCTGCTATTTTCTTTACCGCCTCGATCTCCTGGAGGGCCTTGTAGGCTTCGGCCTTAGCGGCTTTGGCACTCTCAAGAGCCGTTGCAAGCTCAGACTCTCGAGTCTTCGAGTCACGCTCCAGGCTCTCATGTTTCCTCACGAGATCTTGGAGCTCTTGCTGTACCTCCGCCACCCGCGCCTCCTGTTTCTCTCGCTCGGTGCGCTCCGCAGCCGCATTGCATTCGGCCACGGCCACCGCCTCCTTCAGGGTCGCCACCTCGTTAGTGGCCCCTGCAATACCCCAGTTATCCTTGTCATTGTTCTTGCAACCAAAATCCTTTTCTGTAATGTACAATTTTCATAAGGTATTACTCACCTTCTTTTTCCTCGAGATGCTTCTTGGCATGGCCGAGCTCGTTCTCGGACCGCTCGAGGTTTTCCTTCAAAGTTTTGACCTTCGCAGTCAGTGCGGCAGAGGTCAGCAGCACAGCCTGCAATCCCATATTGACATATTTTCATGACTCCTGCGATTATCTTTCTAAAGATCCTCAGTCCGGCTTTTCTTCCCGAACACCGAACCGAGCATAAGGGGCTACTGTCTATGCGGTACCATTTTACATATATTGAAATTCTTACCTCAAAGCCTGTTAGAAGGCTGCTGCAGGCTTTGGTCAGCCCGCTCTTGGCGAGCTGAACCTTCTGAATCACCGCACTCATAACAGTGCGGCGTTCCTCTTCGATGGAGGCGCTGTTGAGCGCCTCCAGCAAATTATCCGGCACCTCCGGTTGGACGGAGGCAGCCGGCGTCGCGGTCTTGCCCTTCTTCCGAAGGGGTCGCCCGCCGGACTCCGGAGCCACTATGGGTTCCGGGGCTGAGTCCGGTGCAGAGTCCGGGAGGTTTTCCTGCGACACCTCCGGGGCCCTCTCCTCCTGGTGGGTCCCTTCCTGGGATCCCACCTTGGCATCGTCCGCATCACGGGGGTTGGAGGCAGTCGGAAGAGAATCCATATCCGACGCCCCTAAGGACCCGCTCGACGAAGTGGGGAGATCATCCTTAGGCGTACTGCAGGGTTGTATGCGGCATTAGAAAGACATAATGTGGCGGAAAACAAAATCCTTGAAGTTATTCGGGAGTCCGGATACTTACGATCTCGCCAGAGGCTTGGCCCTTGGAGGCCAGTCCTCGTCGTCGTCACTGGCGTTGGCGGAACAGTCCAGGGGAAGAGTCTTTCCCCTCTTGGACCCTTCGGCCTCCCTTGTTGGGGAGGCCTTCCTTTTCTTCCCTCCCCCCGCTGGGGGAGAGGCTTTCTTCTTCTCCTCCTCGCCTTGGTGGGAGGAGTCGGCCTCAGATTCATCGTCCGACAGCACCTGAAAACGGGAACTCTTCCGAGTCCCCGTGGCCTTCTTCTTGGCCTTCTTCTCCGGCACCACGTGGGGTGCCGGAGCCAGCAGCCCCGTTAGGCGGGCGTCAGCTGGGTCCTCTGGCAATGGGGTCGGACAGATAGCTTGTGCGGCCTTCTTCAGCCAGTCCTGTCAAAGGAAAGGGAGTTTAGATCCCGCATAGAGTCAAACTATGAATAACAAGCATCCCGTAAAGGACAATATCACTTACCTCGTCAGCTGGACGCTGCGAGCTAAATCCGCGATCTTCGGTAGCGGATGCGGGAGCCTCGGCGCCCTTGAACAGCACCTTCCAGACCTCTTCGTACGTAGTGTCGAAGAGCCCATTCAAAGTCTGGTGCTGCGCCAGATCGAACTCCCACATATTGAAGCCCCGTCGTTGGCACGGGAGAATCTAGCGGATGAGCATGACCTGGACTACGTTGACAAGCTTGAGCTTCTTGTCCACCAGCTTTTGGACGCACGCTTGGAGTCTGGTCAGCTCCTCCGAATCGCCCCAAATCCGGCCACTCTCTTTCCAGGAGGTGAGCCGTGTGGGGATGCCGGATCTGAATACGGGGGCCGCTGCCCATTCGGGATCACGCGGATCGGTGATGTAGAACCACCCCGATTGCCACACCTTAATGGTTTCCACGAAAGTACCCTCCAGCCACGTAACGTGGGACATCCTGCCCACCATGGCGCCTACGCACTCCGCTTGGCTGCCCTTCACAACCTTCGGCTTGACACTGAAGGTCTTGAGCCACAAGCCGAAGTGGGGCTGGATGCAGAGGAAGGCCTCGCACACGACGATAAACACCGAGATGTTGAGAATAAAATTCGGGGCCAGATCATGGAAATCTAGGCCGTAGTAGAACATGAGCCCCCGTACAAAGGGATGAAGTGGGAAGCCCAGTCCGCAGAGGAAATGGGGAAGGAATACTACCCTCTCATGGGGCCTGGGGTGGGGATGAGCTCTCCCTCGTCAGGGAGCCGATGCGCGATGTCACTGGACAAGTATCCGGCGTTGCGCAGCTTCTGGATATGCCCCTCCGTGATGGAGGAGGCCATCCACTTGCCTCCCGCTCCGGACATATTTGGAGAAGGTTGAGGTGAGATGTGCGGGCTTGGGCGCTAGAGCTCGAGTTCGCGGAGATGGATAAGCCAAGGAGGAAGAAGGCGCAGGTAAAAGGATTGGATCTTTATCCCCTTATATGGGCGGACGGAAACATGCGTCCCCACCGGCCTGATAAAACTCGCTTATCTCCCAAGCGCCGCAATCAATGGCGTGGTTGGGTTACCCATGTCCGTATTGATGGGAATCCCGGAATAAGGGGAACACAATCTCTGCTTCGACAAGACGTGCCAAGGAAACCGCCTCGCTAAACGCGCTGAGATGGAACAATAAAAACAATTTGAGGGCTTGGTAGTGGTGTGACGTTACGCCACAAAATACGTCAGCAGATTGAACTTGTGTAATATTATTCTCTCTACGGTTGTATGTGGAATTTATTTTGCAGAGCCGGACACTATCCTGGTGTTCACAATCTTCTATACATTATTCGGAGGAGGAACCCGCCTTGCAATGCCGAAGACAACATGCGCGTCGGACTCGTCGTCATTGAATCCTGGTTCAGGGGCTACTGAGGGAGTTCCGGACTAGGGGGTGTCCGGATAGCCAAACTATCATCATCGGCCGGACTCCAAGACTATGAAGATACAAGATTGAAGACTTCGTCCCGTGTCCGGATGGGACTTTCCTTGGCGTGGAAGGCAAGCTTGGCGATACGGATATGTAGATCTCCTACCATTGTAACCGACTCTGTGTAACCCTAGCCCTCTCCGGTGTCTATATAAACTGGATGGCTTTAGTCCATAGGACGAACAACAATCATACTATAGGCTAGCTTCTAGGGTTCAGCCTCCTTGATCTCGTGGTAGATCCACTCTTGTAACACACATCATCAATATTAATCAAGCAGGACGTAGGGTTTTACCACCATCAAGAGGGCCCGAACCTGGGTAAAAACATCGTGTCCCTCGTCTCCTGTTACCATCCGCCTAGACGCACAGTTCGGGACCCCCTACCCGAGATCCGCCAGTTTTGACACCGACAGCGACCGTCAGGGTCTTCGACCGATAGCTCCAGTTGGTGCTGGGCTTGGTAGGCGGGCCAGCTGCATAAGCCAGCAGGTTGACGTAGTTGCGTGACAAATGGATGTTCTCGACATAGAAGTAAGATTTTTGCCACAGTTTGGCCAACTACAGCAGGGCGAGATCCGAGAAGCGGGTCCCGGCTCTTGTGCGCCGCACCGCGATGCAGGCTCCGCACTGGGCGACCTCGTTCTTGGCGGCGGTGCGGAGCTTGAGGTAGAAGAGCTCTCCCCACAGCTCAAGTGTGGGAAGAGTGCCAAGATATCCCTCGCAGAGGGTGATGAAGGCGGAGAGCAGCACCACCGTGTTCGGCATGAGTAGGTGGGGCTGCACTCCGTAGAAGACAAGGAACGAGGGGAGGAACCCGCTTGCTGGCAGGCCGAAGCCACAGAGGAAGTGCGATCGGAGACGACGCGCTCGCCGCCCTCCGGCGCCGGCGAGATCTCCCTTTCAGGTGGAACGCAGACCTTGACATTCAGAAGTGGGGGAGCTACCGCGTCTAGCGGAGGAACTCCAGGTGGTCGTGGTGGACGTTGGAGCCGTCCCAGTCGCCCGCGCGGCCGCTCTACGCCATGGGCTCCGAGCTCGGCGGCGGTGCGATGCAGCAGCGACGTGAAGAAGTCCGACGATGACGGGCCGCGGCGGCACTCCGACGAGAGAAGAAGGCGCTGCGGCAGCGAGAGGAAGAGGGAGGAGAAGAGCCAGGCAAAGGGAGAGGAGGGCACATGTGCGTTCTGCCGCCCCCTCCTCCCCCTACTTATACCCCCGGCGGCAGAGCCAAGGGGCGAGACATGGGGGGCACGAGATTAATTGTGCCCACTCCCCCACGACCCCGCATCTTCCATGCCATAATGGCGTGTATTAAACATGTCTGGGAAGTGCAACCGCCCGCCTCGGATGTAGCGGGTCCGCACGCGTGCCGAGGCCCTGTAGTGGCGGGCCCATGCCTGCGGCGACGTCCCGTTGCGTGCGTGGGCTGGCAAGCCGACCTGGCCGGCTGGCGCCACGTGGCGGGCGGGCAACGGGCGGCGAGCCTATCACCCGACTGGCACGCCACCTGCCCTCCCCACCACGACGATTCGAATTCCACCAGGCGGCCGCGACCATGTCCGGTGCCTGGCGCCCCACTCCTCCCAGCCAGACGGAGCAGAAGGCGGAAGACCACTTGAGAGGGAAGCTGTCGAGGCTCTCCGGCTGCCCAAAGCCGTAGAACCTCACCAGCTTCGGGGACTACTGACTGGGGGATAGACCCTGGGTAGCCTCATTCGCACCCCAGCAGTTTTTAAGACATCGGGGCTAGCCAAGCCCGTCAGCCTGACTGGTCGCGAGGCCGGTCCATGCGGCCGGCTGGCGCCAACGGGCTGCCTCCTAGAAGGCGGCGCACCCCAGAAGGCGGCAAGGGCAAGGGCCTACTCTTACCAGGCAGCCCCTCGCCCCCTTAAAGTTTGCACCCACCTGCTACGACAAGACAGGGCGTGGCAACAGTGCAGCCTACCACCCCTGAATCCAGGAAGGAACATGGTCACAGTGCGGGTATACCAGGCGGACACACCTCGCCTGCCATGGCACTGTAGCCACGCGCCCATGACCTCGCCTACGTCGGTCCGGGCCAGGCTCCCACGATGGACGGTTGATGTGACCCGCAGACGATGGGCCCCACCTGTTTGTGTATCACCAGAAGACGGTGAGGCCAGAGTAGGCTGCCCCAAGGGGAGGTCGACTCCTGGCAGGTGGCCGCCCCTCCCCTTGGAGTCTGTGCACCATTAACCAGAAGTGACGGGGTGTGGCTACAGTGATCGCCCACCAGGCAGAGGTACTGTAGCCATACGCCCCCCGACCAAGCTACCGTCAACAGAGGCGAGGCTATAGTGCGGCCTAGTCCTCTTGGCCCACAGGCGGCGGGCCGTACCTCTCGGCTGAGTCCATGATAGTCAGCAGGGCCCACGAGGCGGCGGGCCCCAGCTGTCGGCGGAGAAGCCGGAGCCTAGAGACACTGACGGACGGGTACTACGACTAGCCGGATTACCATTGTACCCCTGGGGGTAGGCCTATATAAACCCCCCAGGATCACCCACGCAAAGGATTCAGCCCTTAGTTCACCATTCTAGCACCACATACCCACATAGATAAGGAGAAATAGAGCTAGCTTGGCTTCTTCCTCCTCTAGCCAAACAGCTCAAGGAGCATCCTTGTAGCCTCACTATTTGATCATAGTGATGTAGAGACCCCGCAGAGCAAGATTAGGAGTGTTATCTCCACGGAGAGCCCCGAACCTGGGTAAGACCCGGCGTCGTTTGAGGTCTTGCCTACTCCCGCTTCTACAGCCCAGCAATGTACTCCTGTCCCCACACATGATAAGCCATCCCTTAGCATATGTCGAGGAAATACCACGACAACGATGGTCTGCGGAAAATAGCATGTAGAGGAGAAGCATGTTTGCCATTAAAAACAAAATCATTTCTACATAGACAAAGCGACCATAGTAAGGCATACGCTCCCACCCTCAATATCGTTTTGAACCTATTTGAAATATCGTCCAACAAGTGACCAAAAAATTTGGCAACATTTGTGGGTGGATATAAATTTGACGCTATTTGGATGATTGGCCATGTAGAAGGTGCAAAGTTGCATTGTAAAGAGAGATGTGTGATTGTCTCATCATGAGTACAAAAACAACACTTCTTACTCCCTTGCCAATTGCGTCATGCGAGGTTGTCTTTGGTTAGCACAGCTCCCCTACGAAGATACCACATGAAGATTTTAACTTTTAGTGGTATCTTCGACCTCCAAATTTTCTTATTATTACTCACCGGTACCTTAGAATGCATGAGTGCACGATACATAGAGTCTACAGTGAATGACCCTAATGTATTAAGGTTCCAGCGAAACACATCCTGACCTTGTGTCAGGCTAATTGCATCTAGACGGGACAAAAAATTATGCCATGACATTAGTCGGGGGCCA
>NC_041385.1:493642064-493650604 GCF_002162155.2 Triticum dicoccoides
TATTATTCTTATCGCGAGCAATGTTGTACAAGGCTGGATGTTATTCTCGGAGACTGACATCACCTAGCCAGATGTCTTCCCAAAAACAAATCTCCGACCCGTCCTTTGTCGTGAAAGACCCAAAGTGAAAGAGATGTTTCTTTGCCGCCATTAGGCCAGGACAAAAGTGTGAGTCACCAGGTTTCCAATATGTCTGAGACATCGCCTTTTGGCCTAGATACTTGTTGTGCAGTATGGTTTGCCAAACACCATCCTCAGTAAGAAGTTTGAACAACCATTTACTAAGGAGAGCCTCATTCTTGACCTGCATGTCATGATTCCAAGGCCACCTTGGTCTTTAGGCCTTCAAACCACACTCCACTTGGCTAGTTGTTACTTCTTGAGCTTGCGTTGATTTTCCCTTTAAAAGGAAAGGGTGATGGAGCAAAGTAGAGATAAGTATTTTCCTCAGTTAAGAACCAAGGTATCAATCCAGTAGGAGCAACATAGAAGTCCCCAATAGATGCACCTGCACAAACTAACAAACAATTGCACACAACACGAAAAAGGGGTTGTCAATCCCTTCATGGTCACTAGCAGGAGTGAGATCTGGTAGAGATAGATATAAAAGATAAGTAAAAGTGCAAAATAAAGTAAAGGTAAATAAATTGCAGCAAGATATTTTTGTATTTTTTGTTTTATAGATCTGAAAATAATAGGATAGAAAAATAGACCCCGGGGCCACAGTTTTCACTAGAGGCTTCTCTCTTGAAAGAACACATACAGTGCGTACACAAAATACTGTTGAGCAATTGATAGAAAAGTGCATAGTTATGACGATATCCAAGGCAATGATCATGAATATAGGCATCACGTGACAAGTAGATCGAAACGATTCTACATCTACTAATATTACTCTACACATCGACCGCCATCCAACATGCATATAGTGTATTAAGTTAACAAGAATGGAGTAACACCTTAAGCAAGATGACATGATGTAGAGGGATAAATCCAAGCAATATAATATAAACCCCATCTTTTTATCCTTAGTGGCAACAATACAAATACATGTCTCGCTAACCCTACTGTCATTGGGTGAGGACACCGCAAGATTGAACCCATCACAAAGCATCTCTACCATTCCAAGATAAGTCAACAAAGCTATCTTAATCATGCATAAAAGAGTTCAGAAAAGACTCAAATAATATTCATAGATAATCTGATCACAAATCCATAATTCATCGGATCTCATAAAACGCACCGCAAAAGAAGATTACATAGAATAGATCTCCAAGAACATTGAGGGGAACATTATATTGAAGATCAAAGGGAGAAAAGTAGCCATCTAGCTACTAGTTATGGACCCATAGGTGTGTGGTAAACTACTCACACATCATCGGTAGGGCAGCAATGTATATAGAAGCCTCCGTGATAAAATCCCCCTCCGGCAGAGTGCCAGAAAAGGCCCCAAGATGGGATCTCACGAAAATAGAAGCTTGCAGATGCGGAAAAGTCTTTTTGGTGTGCCCTCTGGTATACTTGAAGGAAATATGCCCTAGAGACAATAATAAAGTTATTATTTATTTCCTTATTTCATGATAAATGTTTATTATTCGTGCTAGAATTGTATTAACCGGAAACATGATACATGTGTGAATACATAGACAAACTGAGTGTCACTAGTATGCCTCTACTTGACTAGCTCGTTTATCAAAGATGGTTATGTTTCCTAGCCATGGACAAAAGAGTTGTCATTTGATTAACGGGATCGCATCATTGAGAGAATAGTGTGATTGACTTGACCCATTCCGTTGGCTTAACACTTGATCGTTTAGTATGTTGCTACTGCTTTCTTCATGACTTATACATGTTCCTGTGACTATGAGATTATGCAACTCCCGTTTACCGAAGGAACACTTTGTGTGCTACCAAACGTCACAACATAACTGGGTGATTATAAAGGTGCTCTACAGGTGTCTCCGAAGGTACTTGTTTGGTTGGCGTATTTCGAGATTAGGATTTGTCACTCCAATTGTCGGAGAGGTATCTCTAGGCCCACTCGGTAATAAACATCACTATAAACCTTGCAAGCATTGCAACTAATTAGTTAGTTGCGGGATGATGTATTACGGAACGAGTAAAGAGACTTGCCGGTAACGAGATTGAACAAGGTATTGAGATACCGACGATCAAAACTCAGGCAAGTAACATACCGATGACAAAGGGAACAACGTATGTTGTTATGCGGTTTGACCGATAAAGATCTTCGTAGAATATGTGGGAGCCAATATGAGCATCTAGGTTCCGCTATTGGTTATTGACCGGAGACGTGTCTCGGTCATGTCTACGTTGTTCTGGAACCCATAGGGTCCGCACGCTTAAGGTTTCGATGACAGTTATATTATGAGTTTATGAGTTTTGATGTACCGAAGGAGTTCGGAGTCCCAGATGAGATCGGGGACATGATGAGGAGTCTCGAAATGGTCGAGACGTAAAGATCGATATATTGGATGACTATATTCGGACTTCGGAAAGGTTCCGAGTGATTCGGGTATTTTTTAAAGTACCGGAGAGTTACGGGAATTCGCCGGGGAGTATATGAGCCTTATTGGGCCATACGGGAGTAGAGGAGAGAGGCCAAAAGAAAGCAGGTGCGCAGCCCCCCTCTGGTCCGAATTGGACAAGGGGTGCAGCCCCTTTTTCCTTCCTCCTCTCCCCCTCTTTCTTCTCTCCTACTCCAACAAGGGAAGGAGGAGTCCTACTCCCGGTGGAAGTAGGACTTCCCCCTTGGCGCGCCCTCCTCCTTGGCCCGCCGCCTCCCCCCTTGCTCCTTTATATACGGGGGCAGGTGGGCATCCCATGTACACAACAATTGATCTCTTGATCTCTTAGCCGTATGCGGTGCCCCCCTCCATCATAGTCCTCCTCGATAATATTGTAGCGGTGCTTAGGCGAAGCCCTGCGGTGGTAGAACATCAAGATCGTCACCATGCCGTCATGCTGACGGAACTCTCCCTCGACACTCGGCTGGATCGGAGTTCGAGGGATGTCATCAAGCTGAACGTGTGCTAGAACTCGGAGGTGCCGTAGTTTCGGTGCTTGATCGGTCGGGCCGTGAAGACGTACGACTACATCAACCGCATTGTTCTAATGCTTCCGCTTTCGGTCTACGAGGGTACGTGGACACACTCTCCCCTCTCGTTGCTATGCATCACCATGATCTTGTGTGTGCGTAGGAATTTTTTTGAAATTACTACGTTCCCCAACAGTGGCATCCGAGCCTAGGTTTTATGCGTTGATGTTATATACACGAGTAGAACACAAGTGAGTTGTGGGTGATACAAGTCATACTGCTTACCAGCATGTCATACTTTGGTTTGGCGGTATCGTTGGATGAAGCGGCCCGGACCGACATTACGCGTACGCTTACGGGAGACTGGTTCTATCGACGTGCTTTGCACACAGGAGGCTGGCGGGTGTCAGTTTCTGCAACTTTAGTTGAACCGAGTGTGGCTACGCCCGGTGCTTGAGAAGGTTAAAACAGCACTAACTTGATGAACTATCATTGTGGTTTTGATGCGTAGGTAAGAACGGTTCTTGCTCAGCCCATAGCAGCCACGTAAAACTTGCAACAACAAAGTAGAGGACGTCTAACTTGTTTTTGCAGGGCATGTTGTGATGTGATATGGTCAAGACGTGATGCTATATTTTATTGTATGAGATGATCATGTTTTGTAACCGAGTTATCGGCAACTGGCAGGAGCCATATGGTTGTCGCTTTATTATATGCAATGCAATCGCCCTGTAATTGCTTTACTTTATCACTAAGCGGTAGCGATAGTCGTAGAAGCAATAGGTGGCGAAACGACAACGATGCTACGATGGAGATCAAGGTGTCGCGCCGGTGACAATGGTGATCATGACGGTGCTTCGAAGATGGAGATCACAAGCACAACATGATGATGGCCATATCATATCACTTATATTGATTGCATGTGATGTTTATCCTTTACGCATCTTATCTTGCTTTGATTGATGGTAGCATTATAAGATGGTCTCTCATTAAATTTCAAGATAAAAGTGTTCTCCTTGAGTATGCACCATTGCCAAAGTTCGTCATGCCCAGACACCACGTGATGATCAGGTGTGATAAGCTCTACGTCCATCTACAACGGGTGCAAGCCAGTTTTGCACACGCAGAATACTCAGGTTAAACTTGACGAGCCTAGCATATGCAGATATGGCCTCGGAACACTGAGATCGAAAGGTCGAGCGTGAATCATATAGTATATATGATCAACATAATGATGTTCACCATTGAAAACTACTCCATTTCACGTGATGATCGGTTATGGTTTAGTTGATTTGGATCACGTGATCACTTAGATGATTAGAGGGATGTCTATCTAAGTGGGAGTTCTTAAGTAATATGATTAATTGAACTTTAATTTATCATGAACTTAGTCCTGGTAGTATTTTGCAAATTATGTTGTAGATCAATAGCTCGCGTTGTTGCTTCCCTATCTTTTTTGCTTCCCTATGTTTTTATATGTGTTCCTAGAGAAAACTAAGTTGAAAGATGTTAGTAGCAACGATGCGGACTTGGTCCGTGATCTGAGGTTTATCCTCATTGCTGCACAGAAGAATTATGTCCTTGATGCACCGCTAGGTGACGGACCTATTGCAGGAGCAGATGCAGACGTTATGAATGTTTGTCTAGCTCAATATGATGACTACTTGATAGTTTTGTGCACCATGCTTTATGGCTTAGAACCGGGACGACAAAAACGTTTTTGAAACGTCACGAAACATATGAGATGTTCCATGAGATGAAATTGGTATTTCAGACTCATGCCCATGTCAAGAGGTATGAGACCTCTGACAAATACTTCGCCTAAAAGATGGAGGATAATTGCTCAACTAGTGAGCAAGTGCTTAAATTGTCTGAGTACTACAATCGCTTGAATCAAGTGGGAGTTAATCTTCCAGATAAGATAGTGATTGGCAAAGTTCTCTAGTCACCATCACCAAGTTACTGGAACTTCGTGATGAACTATAATGCAAGGGATGACGAAAATGATTCCCGAGCTCTTCGTGATGCTGAAATCAACGAAGGTAGAAATCAAGAAAAAAACATCAAGTGTTGATGATTAAACAAGATCACTAGTTTCAAGAAAAGGGCAAAGGAAAAGAAAGGGAACTTCAAGTAGAATGGCAAGCAAGTTTTCACTCCCGTGAAGAAGCCCAAAGCTGGACCAAAGCCTGAAACTAAGTGCTTCTACTGCGAAGGAAATGGTCACTGGAAGCGGAAATACCCTCAAAATTTGGTGGATAAGAAGGATGGCAAAGTGAACAAGGGTATATTTGATATACAGGTTATTGATGTGTACCTTACTAGTGTTTATAGTAGCCCTGAGTATTTGATACTTGTTCGGTTGCTAAGATTAGTAACTCGAAACAGGAGTTACAGAATAAACAGAAACTAGTTGAGGGTGAATTGACGATGTGTGTTGGAAGTGGTTCCAAGATTGATATGATCATCATCGTGCACTCCCTATACTTTCGAGATTAGTGTAGAACCTAAATAAATGTTATTTGGCGTTTGCGTTGAGCATGAATACGATTTGATCAAGTTTGTTGCAATACGGTTATTCATTTAAAATCAGAGAATAATTGTTGTTCTGTTTATATGAATAAAACCTTCAATGGTCATACACCCAATGAAAATAGTTTGTTGGATCTCGATCGTAGTGATACACATATTCATAATATTGATGCCAAAAGATGCAAAGTTGATAATGATAGTGCAACTTATTTGTGGCACTGCCGTTTGGGTCATATCGGTGTAAAGCGCATGAAGAAACTCCATGCTGATGGGTTTTTGGAATCACTTGATTATGAATCATTTGATGCTTGCGAACCGTGCCTTTTGGGCAAGATGACTAAACCTCCGTTCTTCGGAACAATGGAACGAGCTACTGATTTATTGGAAATAATACATACCGATGTATGTGATCCAATGAGTGTTGATGCTCGTGGCGAGTATCGTTATTTTCTGACCTTCACAGATGATTTGAGCAGATATGGGTATATCTACTTAATGAAACACAAGTCTAAAACATTTGAAATGTTCAAAGAAATTCAGAGTGATGTGAAGAATCATTGTAACAAGAAAATAAAGTTTCTACGATCTGATCGGGGAGAAGAATATTTGAGTTACGAGTTTGGACTTCATATAAAACAATGTGGAATAGTTTCACAACTCATTCCACATGGAACACCATAGCGTTATGGTGTGTCCGAACGTCGTAACCGCACTTTATTGGATATGGTGCGATCTGTGATGTCTCTTATCGATTTATCACTATCGTTATGGGGTTATGCATTAGAGACAACTGCATTCACTTTAAATAGGGCACCATCAAAATCTGTTGAGACGACGTCTTATGAACTGTGGTTTGGCAAGAAACCAAAGTTGTCGTTTCTTAAAATTTGTGGCTGCGATGCTTATGTGAAAAAGGTTTCAACCTGATAAGGTCGAACCCAAATCGGAGAAGTGCATCTTCATAGAATATCCAAAGGTAACTATTGGGTAGACCTTCTATCATAGATCTAAAGGCAAGTTATTCGTTGCTAAGATGGATCCTTTCTAGAGAAGGAGTTTTCTCGAAAGAAGTGAGTGGGAGGAAAGTAGAGCTTGATAAGGTAATTGTACCTTCTCCCGAATTGAAAAGTAGTTCATCACATAAATTAGTTCCAGTGATTCCCACACCAATTAGTGAGAAAGCTAATGATGATGATCATGAAACTTCAGATCAAGTTACTACCAAAATTTGCAGATATTCCAGATTAAGATCCGCACCAGAGTGGTACAGTAATCCTATTCTGAAGTCATGTTACTAGACCATGATGAACCTACGAACTATGAGGAAGCGATGATGAGCCCAGATTCCACGAAATGGCTTGAGGCCATGAAATCTGAGATGGGATCCATGTATGAGAACAAACTATGGACTTTGGTGGGATTGCCCGATGATCCGAGAGCCACATAAAGTAAATGGATCTTCAAGAGGAAGACATACACTGATAGTAGTGTTACTATCTACTAAGCTCGACTTGTTGCGAAAGGTTTTCGACAAGTTCAAGGTGTTGAATACGATGAGATTTTTCACATGTATCGATGCTTAAGTTTGTCCGAATCATGTTAGCAATTGCCACATTTTATGAAATCTGGCAAATGGATGACAAAACTGGATTCCTTAATGGATTTATTAAAGAAGAGTTGTATATGATGCAACTAGAAGGTTTTGTCAATCCTAAAGGTGCTAACAAAATGTTCAAGCTCCAGTGATCCATCAATGGACTGGTGCAAGCATCTCAGAGTTGGAATGTATGCTTTGATGAGTTGATCAAAGCATATGGTTTTATACAGACTTTTGGAAAGGCTTGTATTTACAAGAAAGTGAGTGGGAGCACTACAGCCTTTCTGATAAGTATATGTGAATGACATATTATTGATCGGAAATGATGTAGAATTTTCTGTAAAGCATAAAGGAGTGTTTGAAAAGAGTTTTTCTAAGCAAGACCTCGGTGAAGCTGCTTACACATTGAGCATCAAGATCTATATAGATAGATCAAGACGCTTGATAAGATTTTTCAATGAGTACATACCTTGATAAGATTTTGAAGTAGTTCAAAATGGAACAGTCAAAGAAGGAGTTCTTGCTTGTGTTGCAAGGTGTGAAGTTGAGTAAGACTCAAAACCCGACCATGGCAGAAAATAGAAAGAGAATGAAAAGTCATTCCCTATGCCTCAGTCATAGGTTCTATAAAGTATGCTATGCTGTGTACCAGACCTATTGTATACCTTGCTCTGAGTTTGGCAAAGGAATACAATTTTGATCTAATAGTAGATCACTGGACAGCGGTCAAGAATATCCTTAGTGAGGACTAAGGAGATGTTTCTTGAATATGGAGGTGATAAAAGAGTTCGTCGTAAAAGTTACATCTGTGCAAACTTTTACACTGATCCAGATGACTCTAAGTCTCAATCTGGATACATATTGAAAGTGGGAGCAATTAGCTAGAGTACCTCTATGCAGAGCATTGAAGACATAGAATATTTGCAAAATACATACGGCTCTGTATGTGACAGACCCGTTGACTAAACTTCTCTCACGAGCAAAACATGATCATACCTTAGTACTCTTTGGGTGTGATACGTCTCCAACGTATCTATAATTTATGAAGCATTCATGCTATTTTATTATCTGTTTTGAATGATTATGGGCTTTATTATACACTTTTATATTACTTTTGGGACTAACCTATTAACCGGAGGCCCAACCCATATTGTTGTTTTATTGCCTGTTTCAGTATTTCGAAGAAAAGGAATATCAAACGGAGTCCAAACAGAATGAAACCTTCAGCAACGTGTTTTTTTGGAAGATTATCATCCTGGAGGCTTGGAGATCAAGTCAGAAGATCCTCGAGGAGCCCAGGAGATAGGGGGGCGCGCCCCCCTACAGGGCGCGCCCCCTGTCTCATGGACCCCTCGA
>NC_041385.1:493650835-493700018 GCF_002162155.2 Triticum dicoccoides
ACTTCTTTCGCCTATATAAGCCTACGTACCCTAAAACCATCAAAAATCAAGATAGATCAGGAGTTCCGCCGCCGCAAGCCTCTGTAGCCACCAAAAACCTCTCGGGAGCCCATTCCGGCACCCTGCCGAAGGGGGAACCCATCACCGGTGGCCATCTTCATCATCCCGGCGCTATCCATGACGAGGAGGGAGTAGTTCACCCTCGGGGCTGAGGGTATATACCAGTAGCTATGTGTTTGGTCTCTCTCTCTCTCGTGTTCTCTCTCCTGTTCCCTCTATGGCACAATCTTGATGTATCCCGAGCTTTGCTATTGTAGTTGGATCTTATGAGGTTTCTCCCCCTCTACTCTCTTGTGATGAATTGAGTTTCCCCTTTGAAGTTATCTTATCGGATTGAGTCTTTTATGAGAACACTTGATGAATGTCTTGTCGTGCTTATCTATGGTGACAATGGGATATCATGTGCCACTTGATGTATGTTTTGGTGACCAACTTGCGGGTTCCGCCCATGAACCTATGCATAGGGGTTGGCACACGTTCTTGACTCTCCGGTAGAATCTTTGGGGCACTCTTTGAAGTACTTTGTGTTGGTTGAATAGATGAATCTGAGATTGTGTGATGCATATCGTATAATCATGCCCACGGATACTTGAGGTGACAATGGAGTATCTAGGTGACATTAGGGTTTTGGTTGATTTGTGTCTTAAGGTGTTATTCTAGTACGAACTCTTGAATAGATTGATCCGAAAGAATAACTTTGAGGTGGTTTCGTACCCTACCATAATCTCTTCATTCGTTCTCCGCTATTAGTGTCTTTGGAGTGACTCTTTGATGCATGTTGAGGGATTGTTATATGATTTATCTATGTTATTATTGTTGATAGAACTTGCACTAGTGAAAGTATGAACCCTAGGCCTTGTTTCCTACCATTGCAATACCGTTTACGCTCACTTTTATCGCTTGCTACCTTGCTGTTTTTATAATTTCAGATTACAAATACCTTTATCTACCATCCATATTGCACTTGTATCACCATCTCTTCGCCGAACTAGTGCACCTATACAATTTGCCATTGTAATGGGTGTGTTGGGGACACAAGAGACTCTTTGTTATTTGGTTGCAGGGTTGTTTGAGAGAGACCATCTTCATCCTACGCCTCCTACGGATTGATAAACCTTAGGTCATCCACTTGAGGGAAATTTGCTACTGTCCTACAAACCTGTGCACTTGCAGGTCCAAAAACGTCTACAAGAAGAAGGTTGTGTAGTGTACATCAAGATCTTTTCTGGCGCCGTTGCCGAGGAGGTTCGCGCTTGAAGGTATATCTTTAGATCTTGCAATCGAATCTTTTTGTTTCTTGTTTTATCACTAGTTTAGTTTATAAAAGAAAACTACAAAAAAATGGAGTTAAGTTTGTCTCGTACGCTTCGTCTTTTTAATATCTTTCGTGAGTTTGATGGAAAGGAAAATTGTGCTCAAGTGCTAGAAGAAGAATGCATTAGAATGCTTGATACTAAATCTTTGAATGATGAGCATGATTGCAATGTTCTTAGTATGAACTCCTTGAATATCCATAGTATTAATGATGATTGCTCTAGTCATGATGAAAATATCTCTTATGAGCATGTCAACTTTTGTGGAGTGCATGATTGCATGAACACACCTAATAGAGAAGATATTTATTGCAAGAAGCATAAGCATTTAGAAACTAAATGGTTGTAATAAAGGCTAGATGTGAGTGCTGAAAATTTAAAATTCCTTTGCCGTACTTGTGAACTTTGCAATGAATGTGGTCATTTACATCTCCAATGCAAATTGTTTCATGATCGAATCGTGTCCAAAATTTGTGATGATTTGATATCCCTTGCACATTACAATGAACTTAGTTTACTTTTGGGTTATGAAGAATTGAAACATTTACTTAAGGATCTTCCAGAATTTGCCCATAAGAAATTCCTTGATATTGATCTAGAAAAGATTTATATGTTTTGTGCGGAGAATTGCATTGAAAATCCTTATATTGCCAATTACCTAAAGAAAAGAAAGCAAATAGAAGATGATGAGAATACTAATGAAAGGGAAGAGACTTCCCAATATCCTCCTATTATTTCTTATGATGAATTAGGCAACGAGGAGGAGCTTTCTATTCAACCAATCTCGTCAATAAGGAGCTCAAAAAGGAAGGTTGAACCCACACATAATGTGAAGAAGAAAAAGAAAAGAAGGAGCAACAAAGGTAAAAAGGCATCCCTCCCAAATGATGTTGCTCCTACTACTCATTGTGATGATGATAATTGCTTTACTATTGGTGCTATCCATATTTTTAATGATGAGAGTGATTATGCTTATGATATGAAAGGGCCCAAGCTTGGGGAAGCTATGTTTGATGAGGATGAAATATTTGAGAATATATTTGCTGAAATTAATGTTTGTCCCAAGCTTGGGGATGCTATGTTTAATGAAGATGATATTTTTAGCATCCCAAGTTTTGATATGCAAAGTCGTTATGATGATAGCATGCCTTGTACCTATGATGATTATATTGATGAAAGTGGGTTTGGAAGAGTGTCAACTTTATTTAGTGATTCCACTATCTTGGGAGAGGTTTCAATCGATTATGATGAGAACAAAGTTGCTACTTATGATGATTATTGTGATGAAACTTATGCTATAAAAAGTAGTGATGATTATATTAAAACTTGCCATGATTATGATTACCCTTTTTCTGAACATTACTTTTTTAATGTGGAAACAATTTTTAGTGTTCAAGTCTCTTATGATACTCCCACCATTTCGAATGAGAAGAATTTTGCTTATGTGGAGAGTAGTAAATTTTCTATGCTTGAAGATCATAAAACAATGCTTTAGGTGCTGGTTATATTGTTGAATTCATTCATGATTCTACTGAAAATTATTATTAGGGAGGAATATATGCTTGTAGGAGTTGCAATAATGTCAAGTTTCCTCTCTATGTGTTGAAAATCTTGAAGTTATGCTTGTTTTACCTTCCTATGCTAGTTGATTATTGTTCCCATAAGTTGTTTGTTCACAAAATCCCTATGCATAGGAAGTGGGTTAGGCTTAAATGTGCTAGTCATATTCTTCATGATGCTCTCTTTATGTTTCAACTCTTAGCTTTTATGTGAGCATCATTGTCATCATCATGCCTAGGTAGAAAGGCATTAAAGAAAAGCTCTTGTTGGGAGACAACCCAATATTTATCCTTACTGTTTTTGTGTATCCACATGATTATGCTACTGTAGTAATCATGTTTTATAGCTTTTATTTCAATAAAGTGCCAAGTAGAACCTTTGGAAAGACTTGGGTGAAGTTTATGTGATCTTGCTGTAGAAAACAGAAACTTTAGCGCTCACGAGAATATATGCCATTTTTTACTGGAGAGTGATTTTTGGTTGATTCTTTTTTAAGATGATTAATAGACAAATTCCTAAGGTCCACAAATTTAGTTCAGAATTGTTTGAGTTCCATAAGCATACGTTTGATACAGATTACTATAGACTGTTCTGTTTTTGACAGATTCTGTTTTCTATGTGTTGTTTGCTTATTTTGATGAATCTATGGCTAGCATTAAGTGGTATGAACCATAGATAAATTGTATTACAGTAGATATTACACCAATATGAATTTAGAATGAGTTCATTACAGTACCTAAGTGGTGGTTTTATTTTCTTATACTAACGGAGCTTACGAGTTTTGTTTTTGAGTTTTGTGTGGTTGAAGTTTTCAAGTTTTGGGTAAAGATTCGATGGACTATGGAATAAGGATTGGAAAGAGACTAATCTTGGGGATGCCCAAGGCACCCCAAGGTAATATTCAAGGACAACCAAGAGCCTAAGCTTGGGGATGCCCCAGAAGGCATCCCCTCTTTCGTCCTCGTTCATCGGTAACTTTACTTGGAGCTATATTTTTATTCACCACATGATATGTGTTTTACTTGGAGCGTCATTTTATTTTGTTAGTGTTTGCTTGCTGTTAGTTAGAATAATGTTTTGCATCTTTAGTTTCAATAAAAAGGTCAAGGATAGCCTTTGCCATGCTTATTTAGCATGTATACAGTTTGCTGTTTCAAAACAGAAAGTTTACCGCTGTTGCAAAAATTCCCTAGAAAATTCAGAGAGTGATATAATGTTGAATATTTTTGCATAATGAGATATGATAACTATTCTACATCGTATTATTTTTCTTATAATTTTTGGAGTTAGGGAAGTATGATGAATCTTGCATTCTTTACAGACTATACTGTTTTGACAGATTGCTGTTATGTTTGCATTGTTTGCATATGTTTGCTTGTTTAATGATTCTATTTGAGGATAGGAGTATTAAATATGCAGAGACATTTAGTATTAAATGTTTAATAATAATGTTAGTAATATGTTACAGTAGAAAATGATAAGGTTTTGCATTGGTTTATACTAACCTATCTCACGAGTTCTTGTTGAGTTTGTTGTGAATGAAGCTTTTGATAAGAAATAGAAAAACCATGATACGAGAGGAATTAAGGAGACACAAAAGCTCAAGCTTGGGGATGCCCAAGGCACCCCAAGATAATATTTCAAGAAGTCTCAAGCATCTAAGCTTGGGGATGCCCAGGTAGGCATCCCACCTTTCTTCTTCAACAACTATCGGTTAGTATCGGTTGAGCCTAAGTTTTTGCTTCTTCACATGAGTTATGCTATCCTTGCATTGTCATTTTGTTTTGCTTTGCTTGCTGTTTGAATAAAATACCAAGATCTGAAATTATTTAATGAGAGAGAGTCATCACATAGTTGCATAATTATTTAGCTACTCATTGATCTTCACTTATATCTTTTTGGAGTAGTTTGTCATTTGCTTTTGTGCTTCACTTATATCCTATGAGTAAATTGTTGAATGAGTTGATTGTCATAAATCTGAAATTATATATGCCTCATTTGCTTATTCCATGGGGAGCAATGACTTCACATCTAAGAAGTAGAGGTTGTAAATTTATTGACGTTTAGCAAGCATTGTATTAGTCATTTGAACAATTCATGAAAGAATATTGAAGGAAGAGAGATTTCACATATAAATATATTATCATAGACATCTTTTATAATTGTGAGCACTCATTATGTATGACATGCTAAAGAGTTGATGTTGGACAAGGAAGACAACGTAATGGGTTATGTTTTCTCACATCTCAGTTGAGGTATATTGTCATGGATCATTCAAACATGTTGAGTTTGCCTTTCCCCCTCATGCTAGCCAAAAATTCCTAGCACCAAGTAGAGATACTACTTGTGCTTCCAAATATCCTTAAACCCAGTTTTTGCCATGAGAGTCCACCATACCTACCTATGGATTGAGTAAGATCCTTCAAGTAAGTTGTCATCGGTGCAAGCAATAAAAATTGCTCTCTAAATATGCATGACTTATTAGTGTGGAGAAAACAAGCTTTGACGAACTAGTTATGGAAGCAATAAAAGCGACGGACTACATAATAAAGGTCCATATACAAGGGGCAATATAAAGTGACGTTCTTTCGCATTAAGATTTTGTGTATCCAACCCTAAAAGCGCATGACAACCTCTGCTTCCCTCTGTGAAGGGCCTATCTTTTACTTTATGTCTTTTACTTTATGCAAGAGTCAAGGTGATCTTCACCTTTCCTTTTTCATTTTATCCTTTGGCAAGCACTTTGTGTTAGGGTGATCCTGATATATATATATCCAATTGGATGTACGTTAGCATGAACTATTATTGTTGACATCACCCAAAGGTGAATACGTTTGGAGGCAACATTATAAGCCCCAATCTTTCTCTGTGTCTGATTAAAACTTCATAACCACAAGTATTGCGTGCGTGTTAGCAATTGTAGAAGACTATATGATAGTTGAGTATGTGAAGTTTGCTAAATCAAAGCTCTGACATAGACTCTTCCTGAAAGTAAGATGAATTGCAATTGTTTGATGACTAAGAATGAAGTTTGCTAGTTTTCAAGAAAGTTTATGGTCTATGCTTTGACATGTGAATTGCTTGTTACTAGTTCGTGAAAAGTTTTATGAGTTAAACTACTATTATGACATATAATGATGCTAGTAAAGGTGATTGAAATTATGTTGATCAAATTTGTGCACCTCTAGCATTCACACTTCATAAATTCTTTGTTTATCATTTACCTACTCGAGGACGAGTAGGAATTAAGCTTGGGGATGCTGATACGTCTCCAACGTATCTATAATTTATGAAGCATTCATGCTATTTTATTATCTGTTTTGAATGATTATGGGCTTTATTATACACTTTTATATTACTTTTGGGACTAACCTATTAACCAGAGGCCCAGCCCATATTGCTGTTTTATTGCCTGTTCAGTATTTCGAAGAAAAGGAATATCAAACGGAGTCCAAACGGAATGAAACCTTCGGCAACGTGTTTTTTTGGAAGATTATCATCCTGGAGGCTTGGAGATCAAGTCAGAAGATCCTCGAGGAGCCCAGGAGATAGCCCTCCCCCTACAGGGCGCGGCCCCCTATCTCGTGGACCCCTCAAGCACCCCACCCCCCCGACTGACTTCTTTCGCCTATATAAGCCTACGTACCCTAAAACCATCAAAAATCAAGATAGATCGGGAGTTCTGCCGCTGCAAGCCTTTGTAGCCACCAAAAACCTCTCGGGAGCCCGTTCCGGCACCCTGCCGGAGGGGGAACCCATCACCGGTGGCCATCTTCATCATCCCGGTGCTATCCATGACGAGGAGGGAGTAGTTCACCCTCGGGGATAAGGGTATGTACCAGTAGCTATGTGTTTGATCTCTCTCTCTCTCGTGTTCCCTCTCGTGTTCCCTCTATGGCACGATCTTGATGTATCCCGAGCTTTGCTATTGTAGTTGGGTCTTGTGATGTTTCTCCCCCTCTACTCCTTGTGATGAATTGAGTTTCCCCTTTGAAGTTATCTTATCGGATTGAGTCTTTTATGAGAACACTTGATGTATGTCTTGCCGTGCTTATCTGTGGTGACAATGGGATATCATGTGCCACTTAATGTATGTTTTGGTGACCAACTTGCGGGTTCCGCCCATGAACCTATGCATAGGGGTTGGCACACGTTCTTGACTCTTCGGTAGAATCTTTGGGGCACTATTTGAAGTACTTTGTGTTGGTTGAATAGATGAATCTGAGATTGTGTGATGCATATCGTATAATCATGCCCACGGATACTTGAGGTGACAATGGAGTATCTAGGTGACATTAGGGTTTTCGTTGATTTGTGTCTTAAGGTGTTATTCTAGTACGAACTCTTGAATAGATTGATCCGAAAGAATAACTTTGAGGTGGTTTCGTACCCTACCATAATCTCTTCATTCGTTCTCCGCTATTAGTGTCTTTGGAGTGACTCTTTGTTGCATGTTGAGGGATTGTTATATGATCTATCTATGTTATTATTGTTGAGAGAACTTGCACTAGTGAAAGTATGAACCCTAGGCCTTGTTTCCTACCATTGCAATACCGTTTACGCTCACTTTTATCGCTTGCTACCTTGCTGTTTTTATAATTTCAGATTACAAATACCTTTATCTACCATCCATATTGCACTTGTATCACCATATCTTCGCCGAACTAGTGCACCTATACAATTTGCCATTGTATTGGGTGTGTTGGGGACACAAGAGACTCTTTGTTATTTGGTTGCAGGGTTGTTTGAGAGAGACCATCTTCATCCTACGCCTCCTATGGATTGATAAACCTTAGGTCATCCACTTGAGGGAAATTTGCTACTGTCCTACAACCCTGTGCACTTGCAGACCCAACAACGTCTACAAGAAGAAGGTTGTGTAGTAGACATCAGGGTGTTAATCACATAGCTATGTGAACTAGATTATTGACTCTAGTAAACCCTTTGGGTGTTGGTCACATGACGATGTGAACTATGGGTGTTAATCATATACAGATATGAATATTGGTGTTAAATCACATGATGATGTGAACTAGATTATTGACTCTAGTGCAAGTGGGAGACTGAAGGAAATATGCCCTAGAGGCAATAATAAAGTTATTATTTATTTCCTTATTTCATGATAAATGTATATTATTCATGCTAGAATTGTATTAACCGGAAACATGATACATGTGCGAATACATAGACAAACTGAGTGTCACTAGTATGCCTCTACTTGACTAGCTCGTTTATCAAAGATGGTTATGTTTCCTAGCCATGGACAAAAGATATGTCATTTTATTAACGGGATCACATCATTGAGAGAATGATGTGATTGACTTGACCCATTCCGTTAGCTTAGCACTTGATCGTTTAGTATGTTGCTACTGCTTTCTTCATGACTTATACATGTTCCTGTGACTATGAGATTATGCAACTCTCGTTTACCGGAGGAACACTTTGTGTGCTACCAAACGTCACAACGTAACTGGGTGATTATAAAGGTGCTCTACAGGTGTCTCCGAAGGTACTTGTTGGGTTGGCGTATTTCAAGATTAGGATTTGTCACTCCAATTGTCGGAGAGGTATCTCTGGGCCCACTCGGTAATGCACATCACTATAAGCCTTGCAAGCATTGCAACTAATTAGTTAGTTGCGGGATTATGTATTACGGAACGAGTAAAGAGACTTGCCGGTAACGAGATTGAACCAGGTATTGAGATACCGACCATCAAATCTCGGGCAAGTAACATACCGATGACAAAGGGAACAACGTATGTTGTTATACGGTTTGACCGATAAAGATCTTCGTAGAATATGTGGGAGACAATATGAGCATCCAGGTTCCGCTATTAGTTATTGACCGGAGACGTGTCTCGGTCATGTCTACATTGTTCTCGAACCCGTAGGGTCCGCACGCTTAAGGTTTCGATGAGAGTTATATTATGAGTTTATGAGTTTTGATGTACCGAAGGAGTTTGGAGTCCCGGATTAGATCGGGGACATGACGAGGAGTCTTGAAATGGTCGAGACGTACAGATCTATATATTGGACGACTATATTCGGACTTCAGAAAGGTTCCGAGTGATTCGGGTATTTTTCGGAGTACCGAAGAGTTATGGGAATTCGCCGGGGAGTATATGGGCCTTATTGGCCATACGAGAATAGAGGAGAGTGGGCGAAAGGAAGGAGGCGCGCAGCCCCCCTCTGCTCTGAATTGGACAAGGGGTGCAGCCCCTTTTTCCTTCCTCCTCTCCCCCTCTTTCCTTCTCTCCTACTCCAACAAGGGAAGGAGGAGTCCTACTCCCAGTGGGAGTAGGACTCCCCCCTTGGCGCGCCCTCCTCCTTGGCTGGCCGCCTCCCCCCTTGCTCCTTTATATACGGGGGCTGGGGGGCACCCCATGTACACAAGAATTGATCTCTTGATCTCTTAGCCGTGTGCGGTGCCCTCCTCCACCATAGTCCTCCTCGATAATATTGAAGCGGTGCTTAGGCGAAGCCCTGCGACAGTAGAACATCAAGATCGTCACCACACCGTCGTGCTGATGAAACTCTCCCTCGACACTCGGCTGGATCAGAGTTCGAGGGACGTCATCGAGCTGAACGTGTGCTAGAACTCGGAGGTGCCGTAGTTTTGGTGCTTGATCGGTCGGGCCGTGAAGACGTACGACTACATCAACCGCGCTGTTCTAACGCTTCCGCTTTCGGTCTACGAGGGTATGTGGACACACTCTCCCCTCTCGTTGCTATGCATCACCATGATCTTGCGTGTGCGTAGGAAACTTTTTGAAATTACTATGTTCCCCAACAATACTGGGATTATTTGGGTATATTATAGAGCTGAGATTAGGGTTAGAGGGCTACCGGGGGCACAAGCTCATAGGGCGCCCCCTAGGGCGCGCCTGGTGAGCTTGTGGCTGATCCATGGCTCTTCTGGCCTCCTCCCAAAGCTTCGTGGGTGTCTTCTGGTCCATGAAAATCGTCAAAAAGTTTCGTTCCGTTTGGACTCCGTTTGGTATTGATTTTCTGTAAAAGACAAAAACAAGGAAAAACAACAACTGGTACTGGTCACTAGGTTAATAGGTTAGTCCCAAAAAATGATATAAAATAGCATAATAATGCATATAAAACATCCAAGTTGAATAATATAATAGCATGGAACAATAAAAAATTATAGACACACTGGAGACGTATCACTAGTCTATTTTTTTCTTTTCCCCGTCTCCTTGTCAAAAGAATCTGGATCTAAAATAGTGCAGTCTTTGAAAATCTTTGAAGGACCCCTTTTGGGAGTTGGAAGAAAGAAAGCATATAGAGAACCATATTTGTGAGGACAGAGTTAATCAAAATCAGCCGTCCTCCAACAGAGAGAAGCTTACCTTTCCAGCTGCTCAACCGTTTCTCTAGCCGCTCCTCTACATGCTTCCACTCCGCAATGGTGAGACACCAATAATGAATCGTTATTCCCAGATATTTAATCAGGAAATGGCCATGTGGGCAACCAAATAGGTCAGCATAATCGGCTGCTGCGTCAACGACTTCTCCAAAGCAGAAAAGTTTGCTTTTATGAAAGTTAATTTTAAGACCCGGCATTTTCTCAAACGCTGAAAGCTAGAGTTTCGGGTTTCGAGCCTTGTCCAGGTCATGTTCCATAAAAAGAACTATGTCATCGGCATATTGGAGAATAGAGAGGGCCACCATCCACAAGGTGTGGCACTACTCCTACAATCTGTCCATCCTGCTTCGCGCTCAATCAAAATGGCCAACATGTCAGCAACAATGTTAAATAACATTGGGGAGATGGAGTCACCCTATCGTAGTCCTTTTTTGTATGAAAGTAATGGCCTACATCATTATTGACTTTGATGGCCACACTACCTCCAGTTACAAAATTTTGGATCCATTGATGCCATTTATTGGAGAAACCTTTCATCCTTAAGGCCTGTTGGAGGAAAGACCATTTAACCTTATCATAGGCTTTTTCAAAGTCAATTTTGAATAATACTCCACTCATGTTTTTCCGGTGCATCTCATGAACGATCTCATGTAGGATTACTACGCCATCGAGTATATTTCACCCTTGCATGAATGCCGTTTGAGAAGGTCGGACAACATGGTCAGTTATCAAGTTTAACCTATTCGTAGCTACTTTGGTGAAAATCTTGAAGCTGACATTAAGTAGGCATATGGGTCTATATTGTTGGATCCGCTCAGCCTCCTTAATCTTCGGCAATAAAACAATCTCGCCAAAATTCAGCCTGAATAGGTCAAGTCGGCCGGCATGAAGACAATGGAACAACCCCAAAAGGTCAAACTTGATGATATCCTAGGAGTTCTGATAGAATTCTGCGGTGAAGCCATCTGGTCCTGGAGCTTTGTTATGTTCCAATTGGAACACCACTGCTCTCACCTCCTCTTCTGAGAAATATGTGGTGAGGATGTCATTCTCTTCTGCCGTGACTTGAGGAATATCATCTGTTCGGTTCTCGTCAAGGGTGAGATTCCTTTCATTTGGCGGCCTGAACAGAGATTTGTAGTAGCTAGTGATATACCTTTTGAGATCCTCATTACCTTCAATCCTCCCTTCCTCTTATCGCAGACTATAAATACGTTTCTTCCTATGTTGACCATTGACAACCAATTGGAAGTATCTTGTATTACTATCTCCCATCAAGATGAAATCGGCTTTGGAACTTTGGTAATTTTTTATTTCCTCTCCTCACAAAAGACTTGCAACCTTCTCATTGGATTGATTTTTCAAATCAATCTTTTGTTGAGATAAGATGCGCGTCTCTGCAATTTTATCAAGGTCATTAATAATTGTAGAGAGACGCTGTTTTTCTTTTTTATACATCCCATTGGTGTGTTTCACCCATCCAGAGAGGTGTTGTCTCATGGCCCTTTTTTTTACAGTTTCATCTTTGAATGGGTGTACGACCAACAACGGTCTTCTCCCAAATGTTCTTGACTATGTCTACAAAACCTTCCTAATGCGACCATCCCAATAAAACTTTTTTTTTGAAAACCCCTATATATTAATTAAGTAAAAAGGTTATTACAATCGTTCATTACAAAATTGGCCACGCAGGGCGGAACACTATTAAGAAGAATCCCATCAGATCTACTAATAAAGCTAAACTTCACAATTTTTCGTGAGCCACCCCATTGGCTAGCCGATTGATTTTTGCAATTTTAAAGTTCTTGATCATCCTGGAAATACTTAAGGTTTCTTTTTTCAGATCAACGAGAGGAGACCTGTCAAGTTTCTCATTTGCAAGGAAAGAACGAACAAAAGCACAATCAGTCTCCAAAATAATGGACTGGTGAAGAGTGATACCGATATAAAGGCCTACCAGGCATGCGCGCAGTTCAGCTTCATTTACGTTGGAATACTGGCCCAGAAAGTCCCACGAAGAAATAATAACTTCACCGGACGAGTTTCTAGCGACCACCCCCACACTGGCGACATTAGTACTTTCCATATAACTGGCATCGGCATTGATCTTGATATAATCATCTGGGGGAGGTATCCACAACACATGATTTTGTACTGGTGCCGAAACAGATATCGCTCCTCCCATTTTTCCTTTACCTTTGTTACTAGGACCAACCTCAATAGTGTCGTGACAAGACGTAAAAGAAGACCAATAATTGTTCACAAAAATTGCAGAAGCAGCAATGGATTCCTTCCCCTTTTAAAAAATTAAATCATTTCTTAAGTGCCAAGCTCGCCAGAAAAGAAACAAAATCTTCTCTCGTTGTTGCAAGCTCAAATGATCCAACAAAATCAAAAGCCAATCTGGTCCCGAGGATTTGAACAAATCTTCATCACGAAAATTCCACAACTCTCTCAAAGCCAATCGCAGAGCACGAGCCTTTGAACAAGTAACGAGAGCATGAAAAGAACTTTCATCTTCTACTCCACAAATAGAGCACATACCCGAGGTAATCTGGTGGTGTTTCACTCTATTAGTCTGGACCGCCAAGCTATCGGATGCGACATGCCATGCAAAGATCCTTATTTTCTGAGGAATGTTAGCTTTGCAAACTAGATTCCAAAATCTTCTTTCTCCGTTTGGTTCGCCTGACTATCCTTCAATTTAAGTGCAAAATTATACGCATTTTTAACTGAAAAAAACAATTCTTCTCATAGTGCCACGCAATAAAATCTCCATCCCTAAAGGTGTGAATATGAATCTCAAGAATCTGGTCTGCATCATTGGGATAGAAAAGATACTTGATCAAGTTTTTATCCCAAACCTTTCTCCCGCTCAAGAACAAATCAGAGACCCACTTCAATCTAGTATTATGCCTTTTAGCTGAAATTTTAAGACCAGAGCTGCTGGATAACCAATTATCCCTCCAAATATTAATGCTAGATCTATCACCCACCCGCCAAATGATTCCCTTCCTAAATAGTTCCAGACCATGCATCATACCTTGTCAAGTCACTGATGCAGACTGCGAAAACACCGTATCAAGAATATATCCCTGAGGATAATACTTTGCCTTCATCAGCTTAGCACACAACGAGTCTGGATAAACCAATAACCACCACGCTTGTTTAGCTAAAAGGGCTTGGTTAAAAGATCTCAGATCCCGATTCAAACTTGAAAGGGCGACGGGCCCATGTGTTCTCCCGAATGTTATTGACTACTAGTACGTACGAGGTTTGTACGCACTTGGATCCTTTCCCCCGTGTTCCCGGTGCCTTTCTGAAGCTTGATGACGTGACCTCGAGAGCTCCGTCATGGAGTCACCCGTACATGGCGCACAATAGCTCTGTTTTGATTCCAATTGTTATACGTAATTTAAAAAAGACGAAAGCACACGGTGCTTTTATTACGGATATTAGTACGAGCTCTGTAGAGATCGATGCGCCGTCTCTTCGTGGAGTAGTGCAACCTTTTCGGTTTATCTTCCCAGAGCTCCCATTAGTATTAAATTAGTCTCATCAGTTGTTTGGCGTTGCCTCTCGTCGGCAAGTGCATCGCTTCAGCTCCCTTCAGTTGCGATGACGGAGACGGGTGATGAGCTGGGCGGCGCCGTGATGGGCATCGACCTCGGGACTGCTTGGTTGTGCGTCGGCGTGTACCGGCAAGGCCGCGTGGAGATCCTAACCAACGAACACGGCGGCCGGACAACGCCGTCATACGTCGCGTTTACCGACACGGAGAGGCTCGTCGGTGACGCGGCCAAGAACCAGGCCGCCCGGAACCCCGCCAACACCATCTTCGGTGAGTGCACATTATCTCTTCTTAGTTGGAGTAGTTCTGGAACATAACATTGTCCCGGCTTCACGAGTGTATAACTGGTTCTGTGCGCTAGGTACCAAGCGATTGATGGGAAGGAGATTCAGTGACGCGTCCGTGCAGTCCGACACGAAGCTGTGGCCGTTCAAGGTCACCGCCGGCCGCGGCGACAAGCCAATGATCGCGGCGAACTACAAGCGCAAGCCGAAGCTAGTTGCCGCTGAGGAGATCGGGTCGATGCTGCTCGGGAAGATGAAGGGGGACGCCGCGGCCTACCTCGGCGCCCCCGTCACGGACGCCGTGGTGACGGTCCCCGTGTCGTTCGACATCCTGCAGCGTCGTGCTACCAAGGACGCCTTCGCCGTCGCGGGCCTGAACGTCATCGGCATCGTCCACGAGCCCGTGGCCTTGGCCATCGCCTATGGCCTCCACGAAAGCACGGAGGCGAAAAACGTGCTCGTATTCGACCTTGGAGGTGGTACCACCAGCGTGGCGCTCCTCGCGGTTGCGGCTGGCAAGATCACGGTCCTGGCAACCGCCGGTGAACCCCATCTCGGCGGCGAGGATTTCGACAGCCGCATGGTCGAGCACTTGGCCGATCAGTTCAAGGCAGAGTACAATAAGGATGTCAGTGGCAGCGCGAGAGCTCTGGTGAGGCTGAGGGCAGCCTGCGAGCACGCGAAGAGGACGCTCTCGTCGGCGACCTGGGCTGCCATCGAGATCGACTGTTTGCTCGACGGCATCGACTTCCGCACGGCCATCACGCGCGACCAGTTCGAGGACCTCAACTTAGACCTCTTCTGCAAGTGCTTGGACCCCATTAAAAAGTGCCTCGGCAACGCAACGATCCGGCGGAGTGACGTGCACGACGTCGTCCTCGTCGGCGGGTCCACTCGAATCCCGCGCGTGCGGCGTATGCTTCAGGACTTGTTTGATGGGAAAGAGCTCTGCCCAGACATCAATCCCGAGGAGGCGGTGGCCCGCGGAGCTGCCATCCTCGGCGCCATGGCCAGCCACGTGCCCGCCGGTGACTTGCTGGACCTGTTCCTACTGGACGCCACGCCGCACTCGCTCGGCGTCGAAGAGTCTGGAGATGGCATCATGACTGTGATCGTCCCAAAGAACAGTACAATTCCCATCAGGAGGGAGCAGATCATTTCCCTCCAGTCCCATCACAAGAGAGGTGTCGTTATCTCGGTGTTTCAAGGGGAGAATGCCACTGCAAGGGAGAACAGGTTGCTCGGAGAGCTCAAGCTTTCGGGTGTCCATCATGGTGATGGACCTCACACCGGAGCCAAGCGCCAGATTCCAGTGTGCTTCGACATCGATGCCGACGGTGTCCTGACAGTCTACGCGACTGTAACGCCTTCAGATTCAGTCCGGCAGTTAACTGAACCCTGCAGCGTACAGCGAGGCACTCAGTCCAGTTGTAGTGTTAGGCCGCGGCCATGTAAGCGTGTGTGTGCAAGTGTGGCCTTGGGCCAGTACTACTTAAGCAGATGTGGAACTCTGAGTCGGGGCATGAATGAGATTAAGTCTGATCCCCATCTCTCCCGAGCCCTCTCTTCTCACCTGCTCCCTTCTCCTCCCTCTCCTAATCCCCTTCTCAAATCCTCTCCCAACATCGGGTTATTACAGTTGGTAATCAGAGCCGAAAATTTTTCCCCACCCCTTCCACGCGGTTGCAGATCTCGTATCCTCTCGATCGACCTGTAACATCCACCGTGTAGGTGCGAATTGCTCCGGCGAATTGCACGAAATCCTGCACGGGGTTAGGTCCGATTTGGAGTGAGATCACGGCGCCGTCGTCGAAGCCCTCGGCGCAGACCCGCTACCTCCTCGACGCCATGGGAGAAACCACCGACAAGCTGCAGAATCTGCTCGAGTCGGTCATCCGCCGCCTCGACGCAAGTCAGAAAACCGCCGACGAGCGATTCCAGGCCCAGACGTCCTTCAACGAGACGGTGTCCACTGAATTGAAGCACCTAGGCAAGCAAATCGACTTGACCCAAGCCGATGTCGATGAGGCGCGCAAGGCGGCGCCCACCATGGATCCAGCCACCGCCGCCGCCGCGGGGGCCACATCACCATCGGGCCTCACTGCAGATGCGGGATCATCCATCCATGCGCCCCCTACACCACTCGTCGCGACCCGCCACCCGCCCCCGCCTCCACCTCCTCAGCCCCTGTATACTGAAGGCGCGGCGCAACTCCCTTTCGCGCGGCTGGTCAATCATGGACCACCGTTGCTGCCTGTCAGAGCATCGGCGCCACCAGAGCCGGCCCGCGCCGGCGACCACCACACCAAACTGCCAAAGCATGACTTCCCCAAGTTTGATGGCGACGCCCCTCGCATCTGGTTGGAGCGTTGTGCTTCTTACTTCGAGCTGTACAAGGTGCCGCAGCACAGTTGGGTCACTACTGCATCCTTGTACATGGAGGGTCTGGCAGCTATGTGGCTGCAATCTTACCGTCAGACGCACCCGGGGGTGACATGGCCAAGTTTTAGAGCAGGAGTCGAAGAAGAGTTCGGGCCAGAAGAATTTGAGGTTCAGATGCACAGACTGGTCCAACTGAAACAGACCGGTAGTGTCCAGGAGTACAGGCAGCAATTTGAAACTTGCATGTACCATTTGCTGTCTCTCGATCCATCGCTCAGCCCCAAGTTTTTTGTGTCTCAGTTTCTCTTGGGTCTGAAGGATGAGCTCCGCCTTGGGGTTAGGCTACAGGCACCAACAAGCATCACCCGGGCAGCCGTGTTAGCACGCATACAGGAGGAAGAGTTGGAGAAACAACGTGTTCAGCGCCACCGTCCAGCACCAGTGGGACGTCCACCACCAGCTGCGCCAGCACCCATTCCGGCTCGCGGGGTCGTGCCACCGCGTCAAGGGGGCGACGAGTTTGGCCGGGAGCCTCAGCTGCGCGATTTCAGACGCGCCAATGGCCTCTGTTTTCGTTGCGGGGACAAGTACTCCCGGGAACATCAGTGCAAGAGGACGGGAGTAATGATGATGATCGAGGTTGGTGATTATGGGGAAATTCTCTCAGATGACACAGTTCACGCCTTGTAATTACTGGAGCCACCCGCTGCCCAGGATGCTGAATGTTGCTCGCTGTCCCAGCATGCCGTCACCGGGGACGAAGCCCCTTCCACCATTCGCCTTCGTGCCATGCTGGGAGACCAAGTTATGCTGCTCTTGGTGGACTCCGGAAGCACACACAGTTTCGTCAGTGAGGCTTTTGTCAGTCGCTTGGGCACCGTAATAGAATCACTCCCGCTAGTCTCTGTGCGTGTCGCCAATGGGCACCGACTGCACTGCGATCGCATCGTGCGCAAGCTCTCTTGGCAGGTGCCGGGGCATACCTTCCACACGGATCTCCGTGTGCTTCAACTCAGTGCCTATGATGGGGTGTTGGGCATGGATTGGTTGGGCATGCACAGTCCGATGAATTGCCACTGGCTAGAGAAGACGATTGCATTTGAAGCAGAGGGCAAGCTTGTGCATTTACAAGGGGTCAAAACCAAAGACCTGCCTCCAATCTCCGAGCTCGATGCGTATGAGCTTCATCGTATGGAAGTGGCTAATGACATCTGGACTGCGGCCTTGGTAACTGTGGAACCGCAGAGCAAAGCACCACCAGCCCCTGTACCACCAAACATTCAGCGAGTCTTACATGAATATGCAGACGTGTTCTCCGAACCCAAGACTCTGCCACCGCGCCATCAGTACGACCACGGGATCAATTTGGAACCAGGCACACCACCAATCAACACCCGCCCTTACCGTTACTCGCCCGCGCAGAAGGATGAAATCGAGAAGCAGGTGCGCGACATGCTAGATGCCGGCGTCATCGTGCACAGCATGTGCCCCTACGCTGCTCCTGTCCTGCTGGTGAAGAAGAAGGACGGTAGTTGGAGGTTCTGCATTGATTTTCGTCGCCTCAACCAAGTTACTGTCAAGAACAAATTTCCTCTTCCCGTCGTGGACGAACTTCTCGATGAGCTGGCCGGCGCCGCCTACTTCTCCAAGATTGACTTGCGCGCCGGCTACCACCAAATACGCATGCGCACCGAGGACGAAGAGAAGACAGCTTTTAAGACCCACCATGGTCACTTCCACTTCAAAGTGATGCCGTTAGGCCTCTGCAATGCGCCGGCAACATTCCAGTGCCTTATGAACTCCATCTTTGCCAGCTACAGTCGTAAGTTTGTGATCGTCTTCCTTGATGACATCCTAGTTTTCAGCATTGACTTGCAGGAGCACGAGGAACACCTACGGCTGGTGCTCGACACGCTACGATAGCACGAGCTCTACGCCAAGGAGTCCAAGTGCACGTTCTCTCAACCCAGCATCGAGTACCTCGGCCACATCATCTCCAAGGAGGGTGTCGCTACCGATGCAAGCAAGACCAGCGCGATGCAAGCGTGGCCCGTGCCCACCAACGCCACCGAGCTGCGTGGATTTCTCGGCCTCACCGGCTACTACCGGAAGTTCGTCGCCAACTACGGGGTGCTCGCCAAGCCACTCACCCAGCTCCTCACCAAGAAAGGGTTCCACTGGGACGAGCGCACCCAGGCGACATTCGATCTGCTCAAGCAAGCTATGACCAGTACACCGGTGCTCGCCCTCCCGGACTTCACCAAGCCATTCGCCATCGAAACCGACGCATGCGACACGGGCATGGGCGCCGTCCTGGTGCAGGATGGCCACCTGGTGGCCTACATGAGCAAGGCTTTGGGCATCAAGAATCAGAAGCTCTCCACTTACGAGAAGGAGTTCCTCGCCGTGATGATGGCCATTGACAAGTGGCGACCGTATTTGCAGTGCGGTCCATTCGAGATTGTCACAGATCACAAGAGCTTGTGTGCCCTGGGGGAGCAACAACTTGACACCGAGCTACAATGCAAGGCCATGTCCAAGCTTGTCGGCCTTCAGTTCTCCTTCCGGTACAAGAAAGGAGCCAACAATGGCGCCGCAGATGCGCTCTCGCGGGTTGGACACCGACACGCGCTCGACGCGCTCTCTGTATGCCACCCCCAATGGCTGCAAGAGGTGGCCAATTCCTACGAGACGGACGTGGCAGTACAAGAGCTGCTGGCTCAGCTCGCGATCCAGAGCCCCGACGACCAAGGCCGAGTCCTCCGGCAAGGCATCATACGTCAAGGCGACCGGCTCTGGATTGGCGCCAACACGGCACTCCAGACCAAGCTGATCGCGGCGCTGCATGATAGCACTGTGGGGGGGGCACTCCGGCATCGCCGCCACCTACCAGCGCGTGCGCAAGCTGTTCGCCTGGCCGGGCCTCAAGCGCGCTGTCGAGGACTACATCCATCAGTGCCGTACCTGTCAGCAGGCCAAGCACGAGCTACGTCACCCCGCCGGCAAGCTGCAGCCGCTGCCAATTTCGACAGAACCATGGCATGACCTGACCATGGATTTTGTCGAGGGATTGCCTACATCGGAGGGATTCGACACGATCATGGTGGTGGTCGACCGTTTGACCAAGTTTGCCCACTTCGTGCCCCTTCGCCATCCTTTCAATGCAACGCAAGTGGCACGAGCCTTCTGGGACTCCATCATCAAGCTCCACGGCGTTCCGCACATGATCATCTCTGACCGCGACAAGATCTTCACAAGCGCCATGTGGAGGGAAATTCTCGCAGCCGCTGGTACCAAGCTCCTCTATTCCACAGCATACCATCCACAGACGGATGGGCAGAGCGAACGGGTGAACCAGTGCCTCGAGATGTTCCTTCGTTGTGCCATCAATGACCAGCCCAAGCAATGGCATAGGTGGCTTCCTGCAGCAGAGTTCTGGTACAATTCAACGCATCACTCTTCGCTTCGCTGCTCTCCGTTCAAGGCACTGTACGGGCAGGATCCCAACTTGGGAGGACTTCCAGCTTTCAGCAGTGAGCTGCCAACCGACGCAGCCACAGGCGACCTTGACTGGGCGGCGCACACTGAGATGCTGCGAGGCCATCTCAATCGAGCCCAAGACCATTTCAAGAAGCACGCAGACAAGCACCGCTCCGAGCGCTCCTTCGCCGTTGGGGACCAAGTCCTCCTCAAGCTCCAGCCCTACGTCCAAGTCTCCGTCGCCAGCCGCCCCTGCCGCAAGCTGGCGTACAAGTTCTTTGGTCCATTCACTGTCCTGGAGCGTGTTGGCAACCTCGCCTATCGCCTAAAGCTGCCACCGGACGGGCGCATTCATCCAGTCTTCCACATCTCCCAGCTCAAGCCGTTCGTCCCCAGCTACACTCCCGTCTTCTCGGAGCTGCCAAAGGTGCCTGATCTGACGACGATGCCACTAAAACCCATTGCCATCCAGGAACGCCGCATGGTCAAGATAGGAGATGCCGCCCTCACTCAGGTACGGGTGCAATGGTCCACTTTGCCAGCCGATGCAACCACCTGGGAAGATTACGACGTCATTCGGAAGCGTTTCCCTGACGCCGAGCTCTGGGAAGATGAAGCAGCTGCTCAAGAAGGGGCGACTGTAACGCCTTCAGGTTCAGTCCAGCAGTTAACTGAACCCTGAAGCGTACAACGAGGCACTCAGTGCAATTGTAGTGTTGGGCCGCGGCCATGTAAGCGTGTGTGTGCAAGTGTGGCCTTGGGCCAATACTACTTAAGCAGATGTGGAACTCTGAGTCGGGGCATGAATGAGATTAAGTCTGATCCCCATCTCTCCCGAGCCCTCTCTTCTCACCTGCTCCCTTCTCCTCCCTCTCCTAATCCCCTTCTCAAATCCTCTCCCAACATCGGGTTATTACAGCGACAGACAGGGCGACCAAGCGTAGGCACCAGATGAAGTTCATGGACAAAGGGCAGCTAAGCAGGGAGGAGATCGCGACGATGGCCGAGGAGGCGGCGGAGTACATGGCAGAAGACACGGAGAAGAGGGAGAGGGCGGAAGCAAAGAATCTGCTCGAAGAATACTTGTACCAGATGCGCCGTGCAATCAAGGTTCAGAGGAAGAAGGTGGACGATGCGCTGTCTGCCGTGGAACTGATGATTCAGCAGGTGCTCGACGACCAGGTTTCCAGCGCCAGAAAGTTCCTAGACGATTTGGAGGGGCTTAAGAAGTCAGCGAAGCATACAATTGTTGGAGAGCAGGGTCATGCATAATGTTCATCTTACTGCCGCGTGTTAACTTACATTTCAGTTGGGAGCAGTGCTGTAGGGACGAATTATTTTCACCCGAAATCTGGATGATATCAATTCTTCCGTTAGTGCTAGCCTAGGTCACCGCGCGACCAACTGACTTGCCATTTTAGAAGGGACTCATGCGAACGAAAGATTTGTTCTTTCGTAAGGTCAAATTTTTGGTTAGCAATGAGATGCCAACAAGATTTTGGAAGGATACATAGTTAGGGAGACGTCTTTTTTTTGCGAGAGGTTAGGGAGACGTCACTAGCCATACAATACCTCATCCTATATAATATTGTGTAACGTAATGGGGTTTACGTAGGCACAGTATTTCAATCGATACCCTTGAATATTCAGTTCAGACGATTGTTAGTTGGGAGCATTGGAATGCCGGAATGCACTTGATACGGATATTGATAGATGTTCGATTATCCGACCAACCCGATTCGATGCACTGAAAGTTGGCTAGAAACGGAGTGTTTACAGTCAAATCTTTTTACATGGATCTAATTAATTTTGGCCCAATCCTGAGATCGATACATATTTGAAAGATTAAGGATTCATTGCGTATTAAAAAATTTATGTGGTTTGCCCACAAGCAAGTGATCCTCACCAAAAATAATTTACTAAAGCGATGGTGGGTAGGCAGTTCACGATGTTGTTTTTGTGATCATGATGAAACAATACAACACTTATTCATAGATTGCTCTCTTGTGAAATTACTTTGCAGAACGATACATATAGCCTTTAACATCACCCCTCCAGTTAGCACTGAATCGTTATTTGGGACGTGGTTAGATGGGGTTGATCATATTACTGCGTCTCGTATTCGGATTGGAATATGTGCACTTGTTTGGGCTATACAGAATTGCAGGAAGATATGATTTTTAATAGACAACATAATTTAACATTCTTGCAGGTCATTTTCAGAGCTACAACATGGATCCGTACATGGTCCTTACTCACTCCTACGGACTCCATGGAACCATTGGTTACTGGGTGCAACAAGTGAGAGATGGTACCACGGGCTATATTCAATCGGTTTGGATGGCGGTCGCATAACAGGATAGGAGTCTAGGGAGCTTGTCCTTTATGTTGTCATACCGGTTGTGATTTAGAACATTTATTTCTTTTTCCTCTTTGATCTGCTTACGAGTTGTAATACTTTTATGACTTTATGCGAGTTCGAGACTTTTTAATAAGATGGTTGCATGCATCAATCAGATGTAGAGGTCGGGGGCATGCCTCCTTTTCCAAAAAAACAACATATCTAATAATACTCCGTTAGAGTAGATGATGTAGGTGCAAAAATAACTAAATTTTGCATCTTTGAGACTAAAAAGCCACCTTCAACAGATGATGCAAAACATTCTACATCTCCACTTCCAGAAGATGTAAAATACAACACCTGGATGCCAACCGCCAATCGCCCTTCAGTTTCGTGCCGCTTTGCCACATCTTTTTCCTCCCACTTTTCGCTGCACTACCGCCACCCACGCAACAAGCCACGCCACGGCCGCCTCGGGCCAAATCCAGCACCACCGCCACCCCTGCTGCCGGTTCCGTCACTCCTCCGCTGTTGGCCGCCACCGCACGCTGTGAATCGTGAGTTTTTTCGCCGCTCCTCCGCCGCTGGCCGATTCGGCCCCACCGCTGTTTTTGTCGTCGTCACCGGTCCTCCACCAACCCCAAGCCCTTGCCAAGCCCGCCCCACCTCCGCTCGCGGCCGCACGCCGTCGCCGAAGAAGGTCCCGAAGAGCACGACAAGATTTTTTGGCATGCGGGCGTGTCACGTCACCTGGGAGTCCCGCAGCAAACCAGAAGGATTAGGAGGACTAGTGGGTCCCAAGGCCAGAGACATAGAAGCGGCTGGAAGCCTGAGAAGCGAATCAACAGACCGAGTCGTCTATCGATAGTTGTAGCATGCGTGGGTGGAGTTGTATAAGTGGGTGGTGTGTGTGGTGCGGAGGGGTATCGATTATTGTATCAACTTGTACCAGAAGCTGATCTTGGCCTCCCTGTTAGCTATCCAACTATTTCCCCTTGTTGTTCTTATCCCCTCTCCTCCTCCTCCCAGATCGGATTCCTAGGGGTACGTTACACTTGGTATCAGAGGTCACTTCTGATCCTCGGCGACCTGGAGTTGCCGGACTACCTGCGGAAGCCACACTACCTCACCAAGCAAGCCCAGCGTGCGACGACCATGGTAGAGCAACTAGCGGCCCTGATCCAGTCCGTCAAGGACAGCCGGGCGGCCACCAACGCCAGATTGAAGGCCATCCAGACATCGCTCAAGCTCTGGCGGCCGGCGGTGTCCAACCTCCAAGGCCAACTTGATGAGTTGCGTACCCACGTGGGTGTTGGGGAACGTAGTAATTTCAAAAATTTCCTACGCACACGCAAGATCATGGTGATGCATAGCAACAAGAGGGGAGAGTGTTGTCTACATACCCTTGTAGACCGTAAGCGGAAGCGTTAGCACAATGCGGTTGATGTAGTCGTACGTCTTCCCGGCCCGACCGATCAAGCACCGAAACTATGACACCTCCGAGTTCTAGCACACGTTCAGCTCGATGACGTCCCTCGAACTCTGATCCAGCCGAGTGTCGAGGGAGAGTTCCGTCAGCACGACGGCGTGGTGACGATCTTGATGTTCTACCGTCGCAGGGCTTTGCCTAAGCACCGCTACGATATTATCGAGGTGGACTATGGTGGAGGGGGGCACCGCACACGGCTAAGAGATCCAAGGGATCAATTGTTGTGTCTTTGGTGCTAGCCCTGCCCCTCTATTTATATGTTAAGCCCCAGGGTCGAAACTTGGAGCAAAAGCCTCCTCAAAGTCGGTTTTGCCCGAAAGGCAAGAGTCCCACTCGGACTCCAGGACCAAACACCATAATCCTTGGCATCTGGCCCAGACGCCATGGGCCTCGGCGTCTGGCCCAGGGTCTCCGGCGTTTGGCCCCCTGGCCTCCACAAAACTCCTTTTGCACCGACCTAAAGCCTCATGGGCTTGACCCCTTGGCCTAACCATATCATCCAATATATGAATCTTTACGTCTCGACCATTTCGAGACTCCTCGTAATGTCCCCGATCTCATCCAGGACTCCGAACTCCTTCGGTACATCAAAACATATAAACTCATAATATAACTGTCATCGAAACCTTAAGCGTGTGGACCCTATGGGTTCGAGAACAATGTAGACATGACCGAAACATGTTTCCGGTCAATAACCAATAGCGGAACCTAGATGCTCATATTGGCTCCCACATATTCTACAAAGATCTTTATCGGTCAAACCGCATAACAACATACATTGTTCCCTTTGTCATCGGTATGTTACTTGCCCGAGATTCGATCGTCGGTATCTCAATACCTAGTTCAATCTCGTTACCGGCAAGTCTATTTACTCGTTACATAATACATCATCCCGCAACTAACTCATTAGTTGCAATGCTTGCAAGGCTTAAGTGATGTGTATTACCGAGAGGGCCCAGAGATACCTCTCCGACAATCGGAGTGACAAATCCTAATCTCGAAATATGCCAACCCAACATGTACCTTTGGAGACACCTGTAGAGCACCTTTATAATCACCCAGTTACTTGTGATGTTTGGTAGCACACAAAGTGTTCCTCCGGTAAACGGGAGTTTCATAATCTCATAGTCAGAGGAACATGTATAAGTCATGAAGAAAGCAACAACAACATACTAAACAATCAAGTGCTAAGCTAACAGAATGGGTCAAGTCAATCACATCATTCTCCTAATGATGTGATCCCGTTAATCAAATGACAACTCTTTGTCCATGGCTAGGAAACATAACCATCTTTGATTAATGAGCTAGTCAAGTAGAGGCATACTAGTGACACTCAGTTTGTCTATGTATTCACACATGTATCATGTTTCTGGTTAATACAATTCTAGCATGAATAATAAACATTCATCATGAAATAAGGAAATAAATAATAACTTTATTATTGCCTCTAGGGCATATTTCCTCCAGTCTCCCACTTGCACTAGAGTCAATAATCTAGTTCACATCGCCATGTGATTCAACACCAATATTCACATCTGTATGTGATTAATACCCGTAGTTCACATCGTCATGTGATCAACACCTAAAGGGTTTACTAGAGTCAATAATCTATTTCACATCGCTATGTGATTAACACCCAAAGAGTACTAAGGTATGATCATGTTTTGCTTGTGAGAGAAGTTTAGTCAACGGGTCTGTCACATTTAGAGCCGTATGTATTTCGCAAATATTCTATGTCTACAATGCTCTACACGGAGCTACTCTAGCTAATTGCTCCCACTTTCAATATGTATCCAGATTGAGACTTAGAGTCATCTGGATTAGTGTAAAAGTTTGCGCCGATGTAACTTTTACGACGAACTCTTTTATCACCTCCATAATCGAGAAACATCTCCTTAGTCCTCACTAAGGATATTCTTGACTGTTGTCCAGTGATCTACTCTTAGATCAAGATTGTATTCCTTTGCCAAACTCAGAGCAAGGTATACAATAGGTCTGGTACACAACATAGCATACTTTATAGAACCTATGACTGAGGCATAGGGAATGACTTTTCATTCTCTTTCTATTTTCGGCCATGGTCGGGTTTTGAGTCTTACTCAACTTCACACCTTTGCATCACAGGCAAGAACTCTTTCTTTGACTGTTCCATTTTGAACTACTTCAAAATCTTTTCAAGGTATGTACTCATTGAGAAATCTTATCAAGCATCTTGATCTATCTCTATAGATCTTGATGCTCAATGTGTAAGCAGCTTCACCGAGGTCTTTCTTTGAAAAACTCCTTTCAAACACTTCTTTATGCTTTCCAGAAAATTCTACATCATTTCCGATCATCAATATGTCATTCACATATACTTATCAGAAAGGCTGTAGTGCTCCCACTCACTTTCTTGTAAATACATGACTTTACAAAAGTCTGTATAAAACCATATGCTTTGATCAACTCATCAAAGCGTATATTCCAACTCTGAGATGCTTGCACCAGTCCATTGATGGATCGCTGGAGCTTGCACATTTTGTTAGCAACTTTCGGATCGACAAAACCTTCTGGTTGCATCATATACAACTCTTCTTCCAGAAATCCATTTAGGAACACAGTTTTGATATCCATTTGCCAGATTTCATTAAATGTGGCAATTGCTAACATTAATCGGACAGACTTAAGCATCGTTACGAGTGAGAAAATCTCATCGTATTCAACACCTTGAACTTGTCGAAAACCTTTCGCAACAAGTCGAGTTTTGTAGATAGTAACACTACTATCAGTGTCCGTCTTCCTCTTGAAGATCCATTTATTTAACATGGCTTGCTGATCATCGAGCAAGTCAACCATAGTCCATACTTTGTTCTCGTACATGGATCCTATCTCAGATTTTATGGCCTCAAGCCATTTCGTGGAATCTGGGCTCATCATCGCTTCCTCATAGTTCGTAGGTTCATCATGGTCTAGTAACATGACTTCCAGAACAGGATCACTGTACCACTCTGGTGCGGATCTTACTCTGGAAGACCTACGAGGTTCGGTAGTAACTTGATCTGAAGTTTCATGATCATCATCATTAGCTTCCTCACGAATTGGTGTAGGAATCACTGGAACCGATTTCTGTGATTAACTACTTTCCAATTCGGGAGAAGGTACAATTACCTTATCAAGCTCTACTTTCCTCCCACTCACTTCTTTCGAGAGAAAACTCCTTCTCTAGAAAGGATCCTTCTTAGCAATGAATATCTTGCTTTCGGATAAGTGATAGAAGGTGTACCCAATAGTTTCCTTTGGGTATTCTATGAAGACGCACTTCTCCGATTTTGGTTCGAGCTTATCAGGTTGAAAACTTTTTCACATAAGCATCGCAACCCCAAACTTTAAGAAACGACAACTTTGGTTTCTTGCCAAACCACAGTTCATAAGGCATCGTCCCAACGGATTTTGATGGTGCCCTTTTTAAAGTGAATGCAACTGTCTCTAATGCATAACCCCAAAACGATAGTGGTAAATCGATAAGAGACATCATAGATAGCACAATATCCAATAAAGTGCGGTTTACGACATTCGGTCACACCATAACGCTTTAGTGTTCTAGGTGGTGCGAACTGTGAAACTATTCCACATTGTTTTTATATGAAGGCCAAACTCGTAACTCAAATATTCTTCTCCATGATCAGATCGTAGAAACTTTATTTTCTTATTACGATGATTCTCCACTTCACTCTGAAATTCTTTGAACTTTTCAAATGTTTCAGACTTGTGTTTCATTAAGTAGATATACTCATATCTACTCAAATCATCTTGTGAAGGTCAGAAAATAACGATACTCGCCACGAGCATGAACACTCATTGGACCGTATACATCGGTATGTATTATTTCCAATAATTCACTAGCTCGTTCCATTGTTCCAGAGAACGGAGTTTTAGTCATCTTGCCCATAAGGCACGGTTCGCAAGCATCAAAGGATTCATAATCAACTGATTCCAAAAGTCCATCTGCATGGAGTTTCTTCATGTGCTTTACACCAATATGACCCAAACGGCAGTGCCACAAATAAGTTGCACTATCATTATCAACTTTGCATCTTTTGGCATCAATATTATGATTATGTGTATCACTACGATCGAGATCCAACAAACTATTTTCATTGGATGTATGACCATTGAAGGTTTTATTCATGTAAACAGAATAACAGTTATTCTCTGACTTTAAATGAATAACCGTATTGCAATAAACATGATCAAATCATATTCATGCTTAACGCAAACGCCAAATAACATTTATTTAGGTTTAACACTAATCCCGAAAGTATAGGGAGTGTGCGATGATGATCATATCAATCTTGGAACCACTTCCAACATACATCGTTACTTCACCCTCAACTAGTCTCTGTTTATTCTTTAACTCCTATTTCGAGTTACTAATCTTTAGCAACCGAACAAGTATCAAATACTCAGGGGCTACTATAAACACTAGTAAGGTACACATCAATAACCTGTATATCAAATATACCCTTGTTCACTTTGCCATCCTTCTTATCCACCAAATATTCAGGGCATTTCCGCTTCCAGCGACCATTTCCTTTGCAGTGTAAGCACTCAGTTTCAGGCTTTGGTCCAGCTTTGGGCTTCTTCGCGGGAGTGACAACTTGCTTGTCATTCTACTTGAAGTTCCCTTTCTTTCCCTTTGCTCTTTTCTTCAAACTAGTGGTCTTGTCAATCATCAACACTTTGATGCTCTTTACTTGATTTCTACCTTCGTCGATTTCAGCATCACGAAGAGCTCGGGAATCGTTTTCCATCATCCCTTGCATTATAGTTCATCACGAAGTTCCAGTAACTTGGTGATGGTGACTAGAGAACTCTGCCAATCACTATCTTATCTGGAAGATTAACTCCCACTTGATTCAAGCGATTGTAGTACCCAGACAATCTAAGTACTTGCTCACTAGTTGAGCAATTCTCCTCCATCTTTTAGGTGAAGTATTTGTCAAAGGTCTCATACCTTTTGACATGGGCATGAGTATGAAATACCAATTTCATCTCATGGAACATCTCATATGTTCCGTGACGTTTCAAAAATGTTTTTGTCGTCCCGGTTCTAAGCCATAAAGCATGGTGCACAAAACTATCAAGTAGTCATCATATTGAGGTAGCCAAACGTTCATAACGTCTGCATCTGCTCCTGCAATAGGTCCGTCACCTAGAGGTGCATCAAGGACATAATTCTTCTGTGCAGCAATGAGGAAAACCTCAGATCACGGACCAAGTCCGCATCATTGCTACTAACATCTTTCAACACAATTTTCTCTAGGAACATATCAAAACAAACATATGAAAGCAACAACGCGAGCTATTGATCTACAACATAATTTGCAAAGTACTACCAGGACTAAGTTCATGATAAACTTAAGTTCAATTAATCATATTACTTAAGAACTCCCACTTAGATAGACATCCCTCTAATCTTCTAAGTGATCACGTGATCCAAATCAACTAAACCATGTCCGATCATCACGTGAGATGGAGTAGTTTCAATGGTGAACATCACTATGTTGATCATATCTACTATATGATTCACGCTCGACCTTTTGGTCTCCGTGTTCCGAGGCCATATCTGTTATATGCTAGGCTCGTCAAGTTTAACCTGAGTATTCCGCGTGTGCAACTCTTTTGCACCCGTTGTATTTGAACGTAGAGCCTATCACACCCGATCATCACGTGGTGTCTCAGCACGAAGAACTTTCGCAACGGTGCATACTCAGGGAGAACACTTCTTGATAATTAGTGAGAGATCATCTTAAAATGCTACCGCCGAACTAAGCAAAATAAGATGTATAACAGATAAACATCATATGCAATCAAAATATGTGACATGATATGGCCATGATCATCTTGCGCCTTTGATATCCATCTCCAAAGTACTATCATGATCTCTATTGTCACCGGCATGACACCATGATCTTCATCATCTTGATCTATATCAATGTGTCGTCACATGGTCGTCTCGCCAACTATTGCTCTTGCAACTATTGCTATCGTATAGCGATAAAGTAAAGCAATTATTTGGCACTTGCATCTTATGCAACAAAGAGACAATCATAGGGCTTCTGCCAGTTGCCGATAACTTCAAAAAAACATGATCATCTCATACAACAACTTATATCTCATCACGTCTTGACCATATCACATCACAACATGCCCTGCAAAAACAAGTTAGACGTCCTCTACTTTGTTGTTGCAAGTTTTGCGTGGCTGCTATGGGCTGAGCAAAACCGTTCTTACCTACGCATCAAAACCACAACGATAGTTCGTCAAGTTAGTGATGTTTTAACCTTCTCAAGGACCGGGCGTAGGCACACTCGGTTCAACTAAAGTGAGAGAGACAGACAACCTCCGGTCACCTTTAAGCAACTAGTGCTCGTGGCGGTGAAACCAGTCTCGCTTAAGCGTACGCATAATGTCGGTCCGGGCCGCTTCATCTCACAATACCGCTGAACCAAAGTATGACATGCTGGTAAGCAGTATGACTTATATTGCCCACAACTCACTTCTATTCTACTCATGCATATGACATCTACGCATAAAACTAGGCTCGGATGCCACTGTTGGGGAACATAGTAATTTCAAAAATTTCCTACGCACACGCAAGATCATGGTGATGCATAGCAACGAGAGGGGAGAGTGTTGTCTACATACCCTTGTAGACCGTAAGCGGAAGCGTTAGCACAACACGGTTGATGTAGTCGTACGTCTTCATGGCCCGACCGATCAAGCACCGAAACTACGGCACCTCCGATTTCTAGCACACGTTTAGCTCGATGACGTCCCTTGAACTCCGATCCAGCCGAGTGTCGAGGGAGAGTTCCGTCAGCACGACAGTGTGGTGACGATCTTGATGTTCTACCGTCGTAGGGCTTCGCCTAAGCACCGCTACGATATTATCGAGGTGGACTATCGTGAAGGGGGGCACCACACACGGCTAAGAGATCCAAGGGATCAATTGTTGTGTCTTTGGTGCTAGCCCTGCCCCTCTATTTATATGTTAAGCCCCAGGGTCGAAACTTGGAGCAAAAGCCTCCTCAAAGTCGGTTTTTCCCGAAAGGCAAGAGTCCCACTCGGACTCCAGGACAAAACGCCACAATCCTCGCCGTCTGGCCCAGACGCCATGGGCCTCGGCGTCTGGCCCAGGGCCAGACGCTAGGGTCTCCAGCGTTTGGCCGCCTGGCCTCCGGAAAACTCCTTTTGCACCGACCTAAAGCCTCATGGGCTTGACCCCTTGGCCTAACCATATCATCCAATATATGAATCTTTACGTCACGGCCATTTAGAGACTCCTCGTCATGTCCCCGATCTCATCCGGGACTCCGAACTCCTTCGGTACATCAAAACATATAAACTCATAATATAAATGTCATCGAAACCTTAAGCGTGCGGACCCTACGGGTTCGAGAACAATGTAGACATGACCGAAATATGTTTCCGGTCAATAACCAATAGCGGAACCTGGATGCTCATATTGGCTCCCACATATTCTACGAAGATCTTTATCGGTCAAACTGCATAACAACATACATTGTTCCCTTTGTCATCGGTATGTTACTTGCCCGAGATTCGATAGTCGGTATGTCAATACCTAGTTCAATCTCGTTACCGGCAAGCCTCTTTACTCGTTACGTAATACATCATCCCGCAACTAACTCATTAGTTGCAATGCTTGCAAGGCTTAAGTGATGTGTATTACCGAGAGGGCCCAGAGATACCTCTCCGACAATCGGAGTGACAAATCCTAATCTTGAAATACACCAACCCAACATGTACCTTTGGAGATACCTGTAGAGCACCTTTATAATCACCCAGTTACGTTGTGACATTTGGTAGCACACAAAGTGTTCCTTCGGTAAATGGGAGTTGCATAATCTCATAGTCATAGGAACATGTATAAGTCATGAAGAAAGCAACAACAACATACTAAACAATCAAGTGCTAAGCTAATGGAATGGGTCAAGTCAATCACATCATTCTCCTAATGATGTGATCCCGTTAATCAAATGACAACTCTTTGTCCATGGCTAGGAAACATAACCATCTTTGATTAATGAGCTAGTCAAGTAGAGGCATACTAGTGACACTCAGTTTGTCTATGTATTCACACATGTATCATGTTTCTGGTTAATACAATTATAGCATGAATAATAAACATTCATCATGAAATAAGGAAATAAATAATAACTTTATTATTGCCTCTAGGGCATATTTCCTTCAGTGGGTCACATCGCGCTTCATCCAGCGCTCGCGGATCCAGCGGGGGCGACGGACCCGACAGCCGCCATGCCACATCCAGTGGTGTGAATTGTCGTGCCGCCACTAGCGGTCGATCCGGGGCACCATGGGCCAAGTGGTCATGGCGACATCCATGATCTCGGGGGTTTGGCTCATGGGGTGGTCACCACCCTAGCGCCGCCTCCGGCCAACAGTGCGTCCAAGTCTCTGCCCTTCTCTCTTGTTCAAAACAGCACACCTACAGTAGTGGAAGGGGGTCGCGAGGTTGACCAGCGGCAATACGTCCAGCACAACTGGGCTTTGCCAAAATTGGATTTTTCGTCCTTTGATGGGTATAATCCACAATTTTGGAGAAGCAAGTGTGAAAAGTACTTTGATGTCTATGGAGTTCAACCTGAGCTGTGGGTGCGTGTAGCAACACTACATTTCACAGGGAATGCAGCTCGCTGGCTGCAGTTGCAGGAGTCACAGAGATGGACGCACAGTTCGGGACCCCCTACCCGAGATCCGCCGGTTTTGACACCGACATTGGTGCTTTCACTGAGAGTTCCTCTGTGTCGTCACTGATAGGCTCGATGGCTTCTTCGACCATCATCAACGACGCAGTCCAGGGTGAGACCTTTCTCCCCGGACAGATCTTCGTATTTGGTGGCTTCGCACTGCGGGCCAATTCGCTTGGCCATCTGGAGCATATCGAAAGCTACGCCCCTGGCCGTCAGGTCAGATTTGGAAGTTTGAACTTCACGGCTGACATCCGCAGGGACTTGATCCTCGATGGATTCGAGCCACAGCCGAGCGTGCCGCACTGTCACGACGAGCATGATTTAGCTCTGCAGCCGGACAGTACCCTGGAGGCCACACTCGAACCTGCTCCGATCTTCAATTCGGAGCCGTCTGCACAGATTGAGGACGGATGGCTAGACACCGCCTCGGGGGCTGCAACCTCTATGGCGATAGAGCTGAACACTGACCTTGTCCCTCATAAAGCTCGTGACTCCGAGGTGCCGGACTCCTTGCCGGACTCTGAACCTCCCGCGCCCCCTCCGATCGAATCCGATTGGGCACCAATCATGGAGTTCACCGCAGCGGACATCTTTCAACACTCACCTTTCGACGACATCTTGAGTTCGCTAAAATATCTCTCGTTATCAGGAGAGCCCTGGCCGGACTGCGTTCAGGACGGTTGGGATGCGGACGACGAAGAAATTCAAAGCCCACCCACCACCCACTTGGTAGCCGCTGTCGATGATCAAACCGACATGCTAGACTACGACTCCGAAGACATCGATGGTATGGACGACGATGCCGGAGACGACCAAGAACCAGCGCCGACCGGGCACTAGAAAGCCACCTCATCATATGACATATACATGGTGGATATCCCAAAGGATGGGAATGGCGAAGGAACAGAGGAGGATGACCCCTCCAAGAAACAGCCCAAGCGCCGGCGTCAGCGGCGCCGCTCTAAATCCCGCCACAGCAAGAATGAAGATTCTGGCACCGGAGATAATAATACACCGGATAGTGCCGAAGACAACCCACTCCAGCAAGACCCAACACAGGAGGATGGAGAGGCCAGCCCTCGTGAGAGAGCGGCAGAAGAAGAGGTAGAGGATTATATGCCTCCCCCTGGAGACGAAGCAAGCCTCGACGATGATGAATTCGTCGTGCCTGAGGATCCCGTCGAACAAGAGCGTTTTAAACGCAGGCTGATGGCCACGGCGAACAGCCTCAAGAAAAAGCAGCAACAGCTTAGAGCTGATCAAGATCTGCTAGCCGACAGATGGACTGAAGTCCTCGCGGCCGAAAAGCATGAGCTCGAATGCCCCTCCAAAAGCTACCCTAAACGCAAGCTGCTCCCCCGATTAGAGGAGGAAGCGTATGAACCCGCATCACCAGGAGACAATACGGCTGACCGACCACCCCGTTGTCGCGACAGAGAGGCCTCTAGGCCCTTCACTAGACCCGTACCCCGGCATCGCTCAAAAAGCACAAGGCCACAGGGGAACGCTACGGACTTGCGAGATATATTGGAGGATAAGGCAAGACAATCAAGATCGATCTATGGATCGCGTGGGCTCCCCACGGTACGTGACGACAACCGTCGCGCCGGACACAGTAAGTCCGGCCGGGCCGAACAAAACAGACAAAGCTCTTTTGAGCTCCGTCGTGATATCGCCCAGTACAGAGGCGTCGCACACCCACTATGCTTCACAGATGAAGTAATGGATCATCAAATCCCCAAAGGGTTTAAACCCGTGAATATCGAATCTTACGATGGCACAACAGACCCCGCGGTTTGGATCGAAGACTATCTTCTTCACATCCACATGGCCCGCGGTGACGATCTTCACGCCATCAAATATCTCCCCCTCAAGCTTAAAGGACCAGCCCGACATTGGCTTAACAGCTTGCCAGCAGAGTCAATTGGGAGTTGGGAAGACCTGGAAGCCGCATTCCTCGATAACTTCCAAGGCACGTATGTGCGACCACCAGACGCTGATGACCTAAGCCACATAATTCAGCAGCCAGATGAATCGGCCAGACAATTCTGGACATGGTTCTTAACCAAGAAAAACTAAATCGTCGACTGTCCGGATGCGGAGGCCCTCGCAGCCTTCAAGTATAACATCCGCGACGAGTGGCTTGCCCGGCACCTGGGACAGGAAAAGCCGAAATCCATGGCAGCCCTTACATCACTCATGACCCGCTTTTGCGCGGGTGAGGACAGCTGGCTAGCACGCAGCAACAACCTCAGCAAAAATTCTGGCAGTCCGGATTTCAAGGACCAGAATGGCAGGTCGCGTCGTAACTAAAGCAAACGCCGCATCAACGGCGTCAATAGTGAGGATACGGCAGTCAATGCCGGATTCAGAGGCTCTAAACCCGGTCAGCGGAAAAAGCCATTCAAAAGAACTACTCCGGGTCCTTCCAATTTGGACCGAATACTCGACCGCTTGTGCCAGATACACGGCACCCCCGAAAAGCCAGCTAACCACACCAATAGGGACTGTTGGGTATTCAAGAAGGCAGGCAAGCTAATTGCCGAAAACAATGACAAGGGGCTGCATAGCGATGACGAGGAAGAGACCCGACCGCCGAACAATAGAGGACAGAAGGGTTTCCCCCCACAGGTGCGGACGGTGAACATGATATACGCAACGCACATACCCAAAAGGGAGCGGAAGCATGCGCTAAGGGATGTATACGCAATGGAGCCAGTTGCCCCGAAGTTCAGTCCATGGTCCTCCTGCCCGATCACTTTTGACCGAAGGGACCACCCCACCAGCATCCGCCACGGCGGATTCGCCGCATTGGTCCTAGACCCAATCATCGATGGATTTCACCTCACCAGAGTCCTGATGGACGGCGGCAGTGCGCAAAATGGGCACAAACCCCTCAAGGATTAAACCTACCAAGACGACCTTTAAAGGCGTCATACCAGGTGTAGAAGCCAATTGTACAGGCTCAGTTACACTGGAAGTGGTCTTCGGATCCCCGGATAACTTCCGAAGCGAGGAGTTAATCTTCGACATAGTACCGTTCCGCAGCGGCTATCATGCCTTGCTCGGACGTACCACGTTTGCAAAGTTCAACGCGGTGCCGCACTACACATACCTCAAGCTCAAGATGCCAGGCCCTCGAGGAGTCATCACGGTCAACGGAAACACTGAACATTCTCTCCAAACGGAGGAACATACAGCAGCTCTCGCGGCAGAAGTACAATGCAGCCTCTTAAGGCAATTCTCGAGTCCGGCCGTTAAGCGGCCGGACATAGCTAAGCGCGCCCGGAGTAACCTACAACAAGACCACTTGGCACGTTCCGAGCACGTGTAGCAGTGCGGCCCCAACCCCAGCCCCTACAAAACGTCAAAACAGGTCCTTCGCGTACACCATTACGCTCTGAAGATACCATGGGCATGGGGAGAGGGGCACGACCACGATAAGCCCAGACTGCGGCTCAACCACACCAGGGGCTCTCAAGTGTGTCGTTCTTTTTTTTCTTTTTACCTTTTATTTTTTACCCACAGGACTCCGTTCGTCAGAGGCCCTATCCGGCAGCAGACCTGCGGAACTCACGATGCAACAGCCAGGGAAGGATAAAGGATACAACGAATATACAGGTGGTCTCCATTACGAGCATTTTTTATACACCAATCCGCAGCCTACCCCTGGAGGGGGACATGTTTAACAGTCCCATCCCTTGCTTATCGCACTATTTGTATCATTCTGTAGCACTTTTTGAATAAAACAATGCAGCACCTTTTTGCTTATAATTGCATTTCTTTTTCATACATATGTTCATTTACGACATGTCGCATCCGTACACTTTGGTACGGCTAAAACACACCAGGGGCTTATGTTTCCCGCATCATGGTGTGATAAGTCCGAACACTTTCACAAGTGCGGCACCCCAAACTTATAGCATTATATGCATCGGCTCCGAATCATGTCTTGGGTCAATAGTTGGGTTTGCCCGGCTCCCATGTTTTGGTACCTTACGTTCCGTTGTATCGGCTAAGGTAGCACTGGGAGAACCACTGCGATTGCGCCCCAGTTGAGCTGGGTTAACACCTCAGTGGAGAAAGCTAAAACTGACCGTCATGATGAGGCGAGAGCCAGTCGCTGTTCGAGAGGTTTTTGCGAGTCCTTAAAGACTTATGCCGCTTAGAGCGAGGATCCGGATCTTGTCCGGCCCAGGCGTGGATAGCGCCTCAAATTCGGCCTTCCGAAGACTAGGGGCTTTGCCAAAATTTAAAATTATAGAATTCTATGGCTAAGTGAGAGTGTTCAAGCATTATAAGTCCGGTTGCCTTGTTCGCTGTGTTGAGAGCCTCCCTAGATGGACCCAAAAATGGGAACAAGAGTGCTCAAGTTTATCCCAAACACCCCAGCACTCGTGGCATGGGGGCTGAAGCCGACGACTTGCCATCTCTCAGATTTGATAAACAGCCGCACAGAAGGTAATATTTTAAATTAACAAGCGTTGCTTAGCGCATATGAACTAAGTTTTCAGCGCACAGGATAACAAAATGTGAGTCTAATCAAAAATTACATCTTTGGAGCACTCCCCCGCAATAGTGCGGGCGCCCTTCAACACACTCTTGTAATACATCTCGGGCGTGCGATGCTCCTTGCCCTCTGGTGGTGGGTCCGTCACAAGCTTCTGGGCATCCATCTTGCCCTAGTGCACCTTTGCGCGGGCAAGGGCCTGACGGGCACCCTCAATACAGGCGGAGTGCTTGATGACTTCAACCCACGGGCACGCATCCACCAGCCACCGCACTAGGCCGAAGTAGCTCCCAGGCATGGCCTCCTTAGGCCACAGCCGAACTATGAGGCCCTTCATGGCCTGTTCGGCCGCCTTGTGGAGATCGACCAGCTGCTTCACCTGGTCGCTAAGGGGCACCGGATGTCCAGCCTCAGCATACTGAGACCAGAAGTCCTTCTCCGTCGAGCTCCCCTCCTCGGCTCGGTAGAATGCGGCAGCATCGGACACGCTGCGAGGAAGATCTGCGAACACTCCTGGAGAGCTCCGAATTCGGGTAAGCAACAGGTAATTAACACTCACATGCTTACTTTGCATGAAAAATGCCTTACCCGCTGCTATTTTTTGCACTGCCTCAATCTCCTGGAGGGCCTTGTAAGCTTCGGCCTTAGCGGCTTTGGCACTCTCAAGAGCCGTTGCAAGCTCAGACTCTCGAGTCTTCGAGTCACGCTCCAGGCTCTCATGTTTTTTCACGAGATCCTGGAGCTCTTCCTGTACCTCCGCCATCCGCGCCTCCTGCTTCTCTCGCTCGGTGCGCTCCGCGGCCGCATCGCGTTCGGCCGCGGCCACTGCCTCTTTCAGGGTCGCCACCTCGTTAGTGGCCCCTGCAATACCCACGTTATCCTTGTCATTCTTTTTGCAACCAAAATCCTTTTCTGTAAGGTACAATTTTAATAAGGTGTTACTCACCTTCCTTGTCCTCGAGCTGCTTCTTGGCACGGCCGAGCTTGTTCTCGGACCGCTCAAGGTTTTCCTTCAAAGTATTGACCTTCGTAGTCAGTGCGGCAGAGGTCAGCAGCGCAGCATGCAATCTCATATTGACATATTTTTTATGACTCCTGCGTATATCTTTTTAGATCCTCAGTCCGGCTTTTCTTCCCGAACACCAAACCGAGCATCACGGGCTACTGTCTATGCGGTACCATTTTATACAGATTGAAATTCTTACCTCAAAGCCTGTTAGAAGGCTTCTGCAGGCTTCGATCAGCCTGCTCTTGGCGAGCTGCACCTTCTGAATCACCGCACTCATAACAGTGCGGTGTTCCTCTTCGATGGAGGCGCCGTTGAGCGCCTCCAGCAAATTATCCGGCACCTTCGGCGTCACGGTCTTGCCCTTCTTGCGAAGGGGTCGCCCGCCGGACTCCGGAGCCACTGTGGGTTCCGGAGCCGAGTCCGGTGCAAAGTCTGGGAGGTTGTCCTGTAACACCTCCGGGGCCTCCGCCTCCTGGTGGGTCCCTTCCTGGGATCCCACCTCGGCATCGTCCGCGGTGCGGGGGGTGGAGGCAGTCGGAAGGGAATCCATATCTGACGCACCTAAGGACCCGCTCGACGAAGCGGGAAGATCATCCTTGGGCGGACTGCAGGGTTGTATGCGGCATTAAAAAGACATTATGTGGCGAAAAGGAAAAACCTTGAAGTTATTTGGGAGTCCGGATACTTACGATCTCGCCAGGGGCTTGGCTCTTGGAGGCCAGTCCTCGTCGTCATCACTGGCGTTGGCGGAGTAGTCCGGGGGAGGAGTTTTTCCCTTCTTGGACCCCTCGGCCTCCCTTGTTGGGGAGGCCTTCCTTTTCTTCCCTCCCCCCGCTGGGGGAGAGGATTTCTTCTTCTCCTCCTCGCCTTGGTGGGAGGAGTCGGCCTCGGATTCATCATCCGATAGCACCTGAAAATGGGAACTCTTCCGAGTCCCCGTGGCCTTCTTCTTGGCCTTCTTCTTCGGCACCACGTGGGGTGCCGGAGCCAGCAGCCCCGTTAGGCGGGCGTCCGCTGGGTCCTCTGGCAATGGGGCTGGACAGATAGTCCGTTCGGCCTTCGCCAGCCAGTCCTGTCAAAGGTAAAGGGAGTTTAGATCCCGCATAGAGTCAAACTATGGGAAACAAGTGGCAAAATCACTTACCTCGTCAGCTGGACACTGCGAGTGGAATCCGCGATCTTCGGTAGCGGATGCGGGAGCCTCGGCACCCTTGAACAACACCTTCTAGATATCTTTGTACGTAGTGTCGAAGAGCCCGCTTAGAGTCTGGTGCTGCGCTGGATCGAACTCCCACATATTGAAGCCCCGTCGTTGGCACAGGAGGATCCGGCGGATGAGCATGACCTGGACTACGTTGACAAGCTTGAGCTTCTTGTCCACCAGCTTCTGGATGCAGGCTTGGAGTCCGGTCAGCTCCTCCGAATCCCCCTAGATCCGGCCACTCTCTTTCCAGGAGGTGAGCCGTGTAGGGATCCCGGATCTGAATTCGGGGGCCGCTGCCCAATCAGGGTCACGCGGCTCAGTGATGTAGAACCACCCCGATTGCCACCCTTAATGGTCTCCACGAAAGTGCCCTCCAGCCATGTAACGTGGGACATCCTGCCCACCATGGCGCCTCCGCACTCCGCTTGGCTGCCCTTCACAACCTTCGGCTTGACACTGAAGGTCTTGAGCCACAAGCCGAAGTGGGGCTGGATGCAGAGGAAGGCCTCGCACACGACGATAAACGCCGAGATGTTGAGGATGAAATTCGGGGCCAGATCATGGAAATCTAGGCCGTAGTAGAACATGAGCCCCCATACAAAGGGATGAAGTGGGAAGCCTAGTCCGCGGAGGAAATGGGGAAGAAATACTACCCTCTCATGGGGCCTGGGGGTGGGGATGAGCTCTACCTCATTGGGGAGCCGGTGCGCGATGTCACTGGACAAATATCCGGCGTCACGCAGCTTCTGGATCTGCCCCTCCATGACGGAGGAGGCCATCCACTTGCCTCCCGCTCCGGACATAGTTGGAGAAGGTTGAGGTGAGAAGTGCGGACTTGGGCGCTGGAGCTCGAGTTCGCGGAGATGGATAAGCCAAGGAGGAAGAAGGCGCAGGTAAAAGGGTTGGATCTTTATCCCCTTATATGGGCGGACAAAAACATGTGTCCCCACCGGCCTGGTAAAACTCGCTTATCTCCCAAGCGTCACAATCAATGGCGCGGTTGGGTTACCCACGTCCGTATTGATGGGAATCCCGGAATAAGGGGAATACGATCTCTGCTTCGACAAGACGTGCCAAGGAAACCGCTTCGCTAAACGCACGGAGGTGGAACAATAAAAACAATTTGAGTAAAGGCTTGGTAGTGGTATGACGTCACGCCACAAAATACGTCAGCAGATTAAACTTGTGTAATGTTATTCTCTCTACGGTGGTACGTGGAATTTATTTTGCAGAGCCAGACACTATCCCGGTGCTCACAATCTTCTATAAATTATTCGGAGGAAGAACCCGCCTTGCAATGCCGAAGACAACATGCGCGCCGGACTCGTCGTCATTGAAGCCTGGTTCAGGGGCTACTGAGGGAGTTCCGGACTAGGGGGTGTCCGGATAGCCGAACTATCATGATCGGCTGGACTCCAAGACTATGAAGATACAAGATTGAAGACTTCGTCCCGTGTCCGGATGGGACTTTCCTTGGCGTGGAAGGCAAGCTTGGCGATGCAGATATGTAGATCTCCTACCATTGTAACCGACTTTGTGTAACCCTAGCCCTCTCCGGTGTCTATATAAACCGGATGGCTTTAGTCCATAGGACGAACAACAATCATACCATAGGCTAGCTTCTATGGTTTAGCCTCCTTGATCTCGTGGTAGATCCACTCTTGTAACACACATCATCAATATTAATCAAGCAGGACGTAGGGTTTTACCTCCATCAAGAGGGCCCGAACCTGGGTAAAACATCATGTCGCTTGTCTCCTGTTACCATCCGCCTAGACGCACAGTTCGGGAACCCCTACGCGAGATCCGCCGGTTTTGACACCGACACTTGGCTACCATGCAGGAGGAGCTACTGGAGGCGTTGCCTCAGAAGGAATTTCAGTGACAGGATATGGCACAACAGCGAGCTCCACCACGCCCATTGTTGGCACGTGGAGCACTGTCGGCTCGCCAGCTGCTGCCAGCACCACCTGCCACAATAGAGGACCACCGAGGCTTGGATGCAGCTCACGGAGCAGTTCGGGGCGAGAGTGCAGACAGAGGGGCGCGCGGCGAAGACCGGGTGACAGCTCTGCGTAATTACAGGCGCGCGCGGGGGCTGTGCTTCAAGTGTGGCGAGCGCTGGGGCCAAGGTCACCAGTGTACGACCACGGTTCAGCTGCACATCATCGAGGAGCTGCTTGAGCTCTTACAAGCGGAGAACCAATCACCCCCTGTGCAAGATGGCGAGTCTGATAACGAGTTCCTGATGTGCATTTCCAAGGTGGCAGCCACAGGGCAAACAACGCCGCACACCATCAGGTTTTTGGGCAGGATCGTAGGCAAGTCAGTGCTTATATTGGTGGACTCAAGGAGCTCACATTCATTTGTTAGTGAGGCAGTGGCTGAGAATCTACAAGACGGGTTGATCCAATCTCAGTGAAGATTGCAGATGGGGGAATCTTGCATTGCGCTGGCATCATTCCGAGCTATGAGTGGATGACGCGGGAACATAGATTCACGACAAACTTGTGCATTTTTTCACTCGGCTGCTACGACATGATCGTCGGCATGGATTGGCTCCAATGTTGTGGACCAATGTGGGTGGATTGGGAACAGAAGATCCTGCAATTTGAAAAAGAGGGTAAGACAGTGGTACTGCAAGGAGTGCAAAGCAAGCTTCAGCCTGTTCCCCAAATTTCCATGGCTCAGTTCCAGGAGCTGGTGGATGACCACGCGGTTGCTTGTGTGGTCACATTCTACCCAGTGACAGACTAGGAGCGCACACAACAAACAACAGACAAAATACCATAAGTGGAGCAGTTACTGAAAGAGTATGAGGTGGTTTTCTCGAAACCTCAAGGGCTACCCAAACACAAGCCATGGGATCATACAATTCCCTTGCTAGCCGGGGCAAAACCTGTTAACATTCGTCCTTACAGATATATTCCTGAGCAGAAGATGGAAATTGAAAAGCAAGTTCAAGAGATGCTTCGCGTAGGTCTGATCATGCCTAGTACGAGTCCATTCTCATCACCAGTCCTATTGGTCAAAAAGAAAGACCAGACTTGGCGGTTTTGCATGGATTTTTGGCACCTAAATGCGATCACGATGTCACATCCCCAGTTCAAGCCTTGCTTGTCTTTGCTTTAGCTTCCATGCATCATGTTTAAATTCTTTTGAAAACTTGAAATAGGGATTGCTTAAACCCTAGCATCAAAGGAATTCATTAGGTTGAACTAAAATAATTTCAGTGAATCCAAATGGCTTTCAAAAATGTTCATCATTTCTGGAAAATGCTGGAAACAATAACTAGAGGTGTTGCACATTTTTCCATGACATATTTGGGCTCTGAATTAAATCATATGGTATTTTCATTTGGGCATTTAAATACTATAAAATATTTTAAATGCTCAAATAATCATAAACTAAAATGTTTACTGTTGGATATATTCTAAACAGTTGTCACACCCTAGCTAGTTATGCATTAGAGTGTTGCATCATGTTTACTCATTCATCAGAAACTTGAAATGGGGATGACAGAACCCCCAGTCCCCTCTGAAACCAACTAGGGTTTACTAAAATAATTTTTCAATGAACCTGAAATGCCCTTCTAAAATGCCCATCATTTTTGCCTTGGTTCAGAACCTCTGCCAAAAGTGGTGCACATTTTCCTAGGCCATCCTAGGGTTTTGAATTAAATCATAACTATTTGAATTTGGGCATTTAAAATTATATAAAATATTTAAATGCTCAAATATCTCCAAACTAAAATGTTTCATGTTGGAAATAATCCAACTATGGACCAGGAGTAGTTTGGTGATTTTTGGAGTTGCCTAGGTATTTTATTTAATTCAACAAAGTTGCAGTTATATTAAATAAAAACAGAAAACATAAAGAAAGGGGAAGACTTACCTGTGCGGCCCAGCCCAGCCGGCCCAGCACTGTGCTGGCCCGTGCCAGCCAGCTGCTTCCCCTCGCCAGAGCAGGCAGGGAGGTGAGCATGGCGCGCCCGAGCTCGCCACGCACCACCCAGCCTCTCTGCATCGCCCTGGTCGCCGTTGCGCCGCGTGGATCGTCTTCTGGTCGTCGCCCCGACCTCGCCGACACCCCATTCACTCTCCCCCGGCTCTCCTTCACTCTCTCTCTCTCACGGCCGAAGCTCACCGTCGCCGCCGTTCGCCTTAGCCACCGTCTCCGACCACCCCTCGCTTCCCCGACCAGCTCAGAAGCTCCGCCTCGACTCCTTCTTCCTCCCCACCGCTCCACGGGTCCCCGGAAGCCCTGCATCGCCGCCACGTCGCCGTTCCCCTCTTCGGACTCCGACCACCGTCGCCGTCAAATTCGTCGTCTCCGACGCGTCCCCGAGCCCGCTTCGACGCCCACTGCAACCGCGGTGAGCTACGCCACCGTTTCCCCCTTCTCCCCTGCTCTCTCCCGACCCCTAGTCCCTAGCCCCACCGCGGCCGAAAGCTTCACGCCGCCGGCGATGTCGCCGTCGTGGCCACGATCGCCGTAGCGCCCAACCGAGCACGCCATCGTGCTCCACATCTCACTAGGAGCACGTAGCACGCTCCAACACCCCCCCTAACACCCTGCAACACCGTTCCCGTGCACGACCGAACCCCGGCCGCCGCAGCCGAGCTCGCCGCCGTCGACTCCGGCCACCCTGACCCCAACGGACTCCGCCAAGAGCCGCGGGTCGTCCTCAGCTTCACTCCGGTGGCCTCCGCGGTTCATTTGGTGGCCGAAACGACCAAAACCACTATCGCCGCCGCACTGATGGTCGCCGCCGGCCAGAACTCCGGCGAGCTGACATGGCCTAGTTAATTAGCCACTAAACCACCACCTACTGACGCTGACAAGTGGGCCCCAGGGCTTAGTCAAAGCTAACCAGCCCGGGTCAACACGGGATTAGCCCCTGTGTCACTGACGTGTGGCCCCACACGTCAGGTTTGACCCGAGCCAGCCCTGTTGACCTGCTGATGTCACTGTGACGTCAGGCTGACGCAGTAAATGATATTTCTGGATTTAAATTAAATCAGGAAATTCCAGAATATTAATTAAACTTCAAAAATTCATAACTTTTATTCTGTAACTCCAAATTGGACAAATTATATATGAAAAATGATCAGAAAAATCCAATCTATCCATCTGTACTATTTTCATGCATGATCCAACAAGTTAAATGGATGTTTTAATCAGAACAAGGAAAAGCACTTTAAGAGGCCATATTTGAAATTGAAATTTGAATCTTTGATTCAAATTTGTTCAAACCCTTCTGGCTTTAGTTGCATTAGCCCAACACACTCATATTGCCATGTTTCATGCATGCATCATATTGTTGCACATTGTTTGGTGATGCCTGTGTATCGTTATCCTTTACGACAGGATCTGTCCCCGAGGAGTACCGTGACTACCCTAACGAAGAACCGTATCCGTGCATCGAACCATCAGGCAAGCAACCAACCATTTGATCATATCGATACAATCCCATGTTCTCGCTCCTGCTCTCTTTTACTGCATTAAGACAACGCGATTCAAACTGCTGTGTGCTACGGTAGTTGAACCCATTTCCTCTGCATGACCTGTCATTGCCACAGTAACTAGATGAAACCCACTAGCATGTGTAGGAGTTGATTGAGCCATATGTATGTGTTGTTCCTACCTTGCTATGCCTGCTATGCTTAGAGTCGTGTCAGGTCTGGTTCATCTGGGTGATGGGCTAGAGTGAAATGATTATGTCGGTAATAAGAGTGGTATGGTGAACACGATTTGGTAAAGGTATCGATGAGAGGCCATGTAGGAGTACATGGTGGGTTGTTTCATTGAAGCCGACCTTAAGCACTGAGATCTGTATGCGTGATTTAAGATACAGCTACTACCATGCATTGGGCCCTGAAATATGACCCCGCTCGACTTCTTATTCACCCTAGCTCTCTGTCCAGGAGTTGCAAGTAGTTTCTGGTGTTTGTAGCCTACTGGAGGCCGTGGACAACGCTGACCGTAGGGGTGGGCTGTGATGCGGTAGGTACGTGGCACGGTGTACCGAATACCCGTTAGGTATCTCGGGAACCCTGTTCACATCGTTCGGGGCCGTATGGGAAACCTCGGCCGGACTCCCTGCGGATGGAACCTGAATAGGCGATAAACCTGGACTAGAGGCTTAAGTGTTTAGGTAGGTCGTGGTCTACACCCACGTCGGCTTTCGCTTGAAGTCTGCCGAGCACATGTCGTGTGCAGACGCTAAGTGGTGGAAACATGTATGAAGAAGTATACCCCTGCAGGGTTATCATAATCTATTCGAATAGCCGCGTCCGCGGTAAAGGACTACTTGGTTGCCTATACAGTTCATAGACAAGTAAATGGAAACTGCTAAAAGCCTCAAGATAAGTGTGAGTGTCGAGGATGGCTCTTCCGTAGGAAGACGGAGGCGAATCCTCGGTAGTGTATTGAATTGGTGAGTAGTGGACTCGTGTGCGCAAAACCATTTCAAGTTGGAGTATCGTAGGATAGTCTATGTCACACCCTAGCTAGTTATGCATTAGAGTGTTGCATCATGTTTACTCATTCATCAGAAACTTGAAATGGGGATGACAGAACCCCCAGTCCCCTCTGAAACCAACTAGGGTTTACTAAAATAATTTTTCAATGAACCTGAAATGCCCTTCTAAAATGCCCATCATTTTTGCCTTGGTTCAGAACCTCTGCCAAAAGTGGTGCACATTTTCCTAGGCCATCCTAGGGTTTTGAATTAAATCATAACTATTTGAATTTGGGCATTTAAAATTATATAAAATATTTAAATGCTCAAATATCTCCAAACTAAAATGTTTCATGTTGGAAATAATCCAACTATGGACCAGGAGTAGTTTGGTGATTTTTGGAGTTGCCTAGGTATTTTATTTAATTCAACAAAGTCGCAGTTATATTAAATAAAAACAGAAAATAAAGAAAGGGGAGGACTTACCTGTGCGGCCCAGCCCAGCCGGCCCAGCACTGTGCTGGCCCGTGCCAGCCAGCTGCTTCCCCTCGCCAGAGCAGGCAGGGAGGTGAGCATGGCGCGCCCGAGCTCGCCACGCACCACCCAGCCTCTCTGCATCGCCCTGGTCGCCGTTGCGCCGCGTGGATCGTCTTCTGGTCGCCGCCCCGACCTCGCCGACACCCCATTCACTCTCCCCCGGCTCTCCCTCACTCTCTCTCTCTCACGGCCGAAGCTCACCGTCGCCGCCGTTCGCCTTAGCCACCGTCTCCGACCACCCCTCGCTTCCCCGACCAGCTCAGAAGCTCCGCCTCAACTCCTTCTTCCTCCCCACCGCTCCACGGGTCCCCGGAAGCCCTGCATCGCCGCCACGTCGCCGTTCCCCCCTTCGGACTCCGACCACCGTCGCCGTCAAATTCGTCGTCTCCGACGCGTCCCCGAGCCCGCTTCGACGCCCACTGCAACCGCGGTGAGCTACGCCACCGTTTCCCCCTTCTCCCCTGCTCTCTCCCGACCCCTTGACCCGAATAGCCAAGCGACAATTATATTCTCTTAACGCCAGCCCTTTGCCAGACCTTGAGGACGTTCCGGTAGTCCGTGACTTCCCGGATGTCTTTCCAGAGGAATTGCCAGGTGTTCCACCTGACAGGGATGTTGAGTTCGTAATAGATCTCATTCCAGGAACCGTTCCGATTGCTAGAAGACCCTATAAGATGGCACCCCTAGAACTAGCCGAGCTTAAGAAACAACTCGATGAATCCTTGAAAAAGGGTTTCATCCGCCCTAGTTCATCTCCGTGGGCTTGCCCCGTCCTATTCGTTAAGAAAAAGGATGGTACGGACCGGATGGTTGTAGATTACCGACCTGTCAATTTGGTCACAATCAAGAACAAATATCCACTTCCCAGGATCAACGACCTGTATGATCAGCTCGCTGGATCCTCAGTCTTCTCCAAGATGGATTTGAGGTTGGGCTACCATCAAATCAAAATCAGAAACGGGGACATTCCTAGAACGGCCTTTGTTACTCGCTATGGCCAATACGAGTACACCGTTATGTCCTTCGGATTAACCAACGCTCCAGCCACCTTTTCTCGGTTAATGAACTCAATCTTCATGGAGTATTTGGATAAATTCGTCGTGGTTTATCTCGATGATATACTCATCTACTCCAAGAACGAGGAAGAACATGCCGAACATCTAAGGCTAGTGTTGAAGAAACTTCGAGAGCATCGCCTTTATGCCAAATTCTCTAAATGTGAATTCTGGTTGTCAGAAGTGACCTATCTGGGTCATGTAATATCTGGTAAAGGTATTGCTGTTAACCCTGAGCGAGTTCAAGCCGTCCTTGATTGGACTCCGCCCGAATCAGTCAAGCAAGTTCGGAGTTTTCTAGGCTTAGCGAGCTATTGCCGTCGCTTTGTCGAGAACTTCTCCAAGGTTGCTAAACCTCTAACTGAACTCCTCAAGAAAGATAAGAAGTTCGAATGGACTCCACAATGTGAGCACAGCTTTCAGGAACTGAAAAGACGCCTGACCTCTGCTCCCGTACTGGTACCGCCAGACTTCTCCAAGGACTTTGTTATCTACTGCGACGTCTCGCGACAAGGACTAGGTTGCATTCTCATGCAAGATCGACACGTAATTGCTTACGCTTCACGGCAATTGCACCCACATGAGGAGAATTATCCCACTCATGACTTAGAGCTTGCAGCCGTAGTCTATGCACTTAAGACCTGGCGACATTATCTCCTCGGTAATCGTTGCGAAATATTCACTGATCACCAAAGTCTGAAGTATATTTTCACCCAACCGGATTTGAATCTCAGGCAGAGACGTTGGGTTGAATTGATCACAGACTTCGACTTAGGGATAACCTATACCCCAGGGAAAGCCAACGTCATGGCTGATGCGCTAAGTCGTAAATCTTATTGTAACAACCTGATGTTACAACAAAGTCAACCGCTTCTCCATGAGGAATTTCGGAAGCTTAACCTTCACATTGTACCTCAAGGTTTTCTCTCCACCTTGGTGGCAAAACCTACCCTTACGGATCAAATTATCAACGCGCAGAAGGTAGATCCGGGAATCTCCCGCATCAAGAGAAACATTCAGAAAGGAATTGCGAATTGTTTCTCCGTTAATGATCAAGGAGTCGTATACTTCGGGAATCGGCTAGTAGTTCCCAAAGTGCGCAACCTAAGGCGATTAATCCTTAAGGAAGCTCATGAATCTCCTCTCACCATTCACCCCGGTAGCACAAAAATGTATCAGGACCTACGCCAGAGGTTCTGGTGGACTAGGATGAAGAGAGAAATCGCTCAGTATATTGCTAATTGCGACGTCTGTCGTCGTGTAAAAGCAGAGCATCAACGGCCTGCTGGCACCCTTCAACCATTAGCTATTCCTGAATGGAAATGGGATAAATTGGTATGGATTTCATTACCGGTTTTCCCAGGACCAAAAGAGGGAATAATGCTATTTTCGTTGTGGTCGATCGTCTTTCCAAAGTAGCTCATTTCTTACCTGTTCGTGAGAGTATAACCGCTAGTCAGCTGGCAGACTTATACATCTCCCGAATAGTGTCTCTTCATGGTGTCCCTTTGGAAATCAATTCGGATCGAGGAAGTCTTTTCACCTCTCGATTTTGGGAAAGTTTCCAAAATGCTATGGGAACCCGTCTCTCCTTTAGCACCGCTTTCCACCCTCAGTCAAGTGGTCAAGTGGAACGCGTCAATCAGATTCTAGAAGACATGCTTCGAGCCTCTGTTATCTCGTTCGGAATGGACTGGGAGAAGTGCCTTCCATTTGCCGAATTCGCTTACAACAACAGCTATCAATCCAGCTTGGGTAAAGCCCCTTTTGAAG
>NC_041385.1:493700028-493735606 GCF_002162155.2 Triticum dicoccoides
TTGTCAACAAAGCCATCAGTGCTGAAACTGGTCAGACTGATTATGATGCAACACGCAAGCATGGACGTGATATGGGTTCCTCATCCGGTGCTGGTCCTCAGAAACGCCGCGTGTGGGTACCCAATACCGCCCTGCCACCCAGGTTCACACCGAGGCCATCTTTCCAGGCGCCTCGCCCTGTTCAACAGTCTGCACCGGCCAAGCCCTATGGGGGTCCATCCAATAATGCTCCTCCACGTACCAGTTCCGTGACTTGTTTCAAGTGTGGGGAATCTGGTCATTATATGCGCGAGTGTCCCCAGACCAACCCCAATCAATCTGCTAAAGCTGTTGGCCGTGGCAAGCCGACAGGGAAGGTGTTCCATGCCAAACCGGTCACCGCTTCACGTGGCCATGTCAACTGTATCTCTGCCGAAGAAGCTCAAGAGGACCCCAACGTCGTTCTCGGTACACTTCTTGTTAATTGCCACCCGGCATCCGTTCTTTTCGATACAGGAGCCCCTCATTCTTTTATATCTGAAAGTTATGCCCGTTTGCATAACGTTGCATTCTGTGACTTGCCATCCACTATGGAAATCTCTACCCCTGGGTCTAGATGGCAGACCTCTAGGGTAAGTTATGGAAATGAGATCCAAGTCGACAGACTTGTTTTCCTTGCATCCTTGATAGCCCTTAAATCTTCGGATATTAATATCATTTTGGGTATGGACTGGATGTCAGCTCCTCAAGCCAAAATTGATTGCTTCTCTAGGACTGTTCAACTCACCCATCCTTCGGGGAAGATAGTCAATGTCTTGACCCGAATAGCCAAGCGACAATTATATTCTCTTAACGCCAGCCCTTTGCCAGACCTTGAGGACGTTCCGGTAGTCCGTGACTTCCCGGATGTCTTTCCAGAGGAATTGCCAGGTGTTCCACCTGACAGGGATGTTGAGTTCGTAATAGATCTCATTCCAGGAACCGTTCCGATTGCTAGAAGACCCTATAAGATGGCACCCCTAGAACTAGCCGAGCTTAAGAAACAACTCGATGAATCCTTGAAAAAGGGTTTCATCCGCCCTAGTTCATCTCCGTGGGCTTGCCCCGTCCTATTCGTTAAGAAAAAGGATGGTACGGACCGGATGGTTGTAGATTACCGACCTGTCAATTTGGTCACAATCAAGAACAAATATCCACTTCCCAGGATCAACGACCTGTATGATCAGCTCGCTGGATCCTCAGTCTTCTCCAAGATGGATTTGAGGTTGGGCTACCATCAAATCAAAATCAGAAACGGGGACATTCCTAGAACGGCCTTTGTTACTCGCTATGGCCAATACGAGTACACCGTTATGTCCTTCGGATTAACCAACGCTCCAGCCACCTTTTCTCGGTTAATGAACTCAATCTTCATGGAGTATTTGGATAAATTCGTCGTGGTTTATCTCGATGATATACTCATCTACTCCAAGAACGAGGAAGAACATGCCGAACATCTAAGGCTAGTGTTGAAGAAACTTCGAGAGCATCGCCTTTATGCCAAATTCTCTAAATGTGAATTCTGGTTGTCAGAAGTGACCTATCTGGGTCATGTAATATCTGGTAAAGGTATTGCTGTTAACCCTGAGCGAGTTCAAGCCGTCCTTGATTGGACTCCGCCCGAATCAGTCAAGCAAGTTCGGAGTTTTCTAGGCTTAGCGAGCTATTGCCGTCGCTTTGTAGAGAACTTCTCCAAGGTTGCTAAACCTCTAACTGAACTCCTCAAGAAAGATAAGAAGTTCGAATGGACTCCACAATGTGAGCACAGCTTTCAGGAACTGAAAAGACGCCTGACCTCTGCTCCCGTACTGGTACCGCCAGACTTCTCCAAGGACTTTGTTATCTACTGCGACGCCTCGCGACAAGGACTAGGTTGCATTCTCATGCAAGATCGACACGTAATTGCTTACGCTTCACGGCAATTGCACCCACATGAGGAGAATTATCCCACTCATGACCTAGAGCTTGCAGCCGTAGTCTATGCACTTAAGACCTGGCGACATTATCTCCTCGGTAATCGTTGCGAAATATTCACTGATCACCAAAGTCTGAAGTATATTTTCACCCAACCGGATTTGAATCTCAGGCAGAGACGTTGGGTTGAATTGATCACATACTTCGACTTAGGGATAACCTATACCCCAGGGAAAGCCAACGTCATGGCTGATGCGCTAAGTCGTAAATCTTATTGTAACAACCTGATGTTACAACAAAGTCAACCGCTTCTCCATGAGGAATTTCGGAAGCTTAACCTTCACATTGTACCTCAAGGTTTTCTCTCCACCTTGGTGGCAAAACCTACCCTTACGGATCAAATTATCAACGCACAGAAGGTAGATCCGGGAATCTCCCGCATCAAGAGAAACATTCAGAAAGGAATTGCGAATTGTTTCTCCGTTAATGATCAAGGAGTCGTATACTTCGGGAATCGACTAGTAGTTCCCAAAGTGCGCAACCTAAGGCGATTAATCCTTAAGGAAGCTCATGAATCTCCTCTCACTATTCATCCCGGTAGTACTAAAATGTATCAGGACCTACGCCAGAGGTTCTGGTGGACTAGGATGAAGAGAGAAATCGCTCAGTATATTGCTAATTGCAACGTCTGTCATGTAAAAGCAGAGCATCAACGGCCTGCTGGCACCCTTCAACCATTAGCTATTCCTGAATGGAAATGGGATAAAATTGGTATGGATTTCATTACCGGTTTTCCCAGGACCAAAAGAGGGAATAATGCTATTTTCGTTGTGGTCGATCGTCTTTCCAAAGTAGCTCATTTCTTACCTGTTCGTGAGAGTATAACCGCTAGTCAGCTGGCAGACTTATACATCTCCCGAATAGTGTCTCTTCATGGTGTCCCTTTGGAAATCAATTCGGATCGAGGAAGTCTTTTCACCTCTCGATTTTGGGAAAGTTTCCAAAATGCTATGGGAACCCGTCTCTCCTTTAGCACCGCTTTCCACCCTCAGTCAAGTGGTCAAGTGGAACGCGTCAATCAGATTCTAGAAGACATGCTTCGAGCCTCTGTTATCTCGTTCGGAATGGACTGGGAGAAGTGCCTTCCATTTGCCGAATTCGCTTACAACAACAGCTATCAATCCAGCTTGGGTAAAGCCCCTTTTGAAGTCCTCTATGGACGGCGATGTCGAACACCCCTTAACTGGTCAGAGACCGGGGAAAGACAATTCTTTGGCCCGGATATGATTCAGGAAGTAGAAGAACAAGTTCGTATCGTTCGTGAAAAGTTGAAAACAGCCCAATCTCGTCAAAAGAGTCAATATGACCGAAAACATAAGGCTATGACTTTCGAGGTTGACGAGAAGGCTTATCTTTGGGTCACCCCTCTGAAGGGAACCCATCGTTTCGGTATCAAAGGCAAATTGGCTCCTCGTTACATTGGACCTTTTCGCATTCTTGCCAAACGAGGAGAAGTTGCCTACCAATTGGAACTACCTCCGCACCTCTCCAGAGTTCACGATGTCTTCCACATTTCTCAACTCAGGCGTTGCTTCTCGGATCCTATCCGTGAAGTGGACCACGAAACGCTTGATCTCCAAGATAATCTTACCTATCGAGAGTACCCCATTCGTATCCTCGATCAAGCCGAACGTACCACACGACGTCATAATATCAAGTTTCTCAAGGTTCAATGGTCGCACCATTCTGAAGATGAAGCAACCTGGGAAAGGGAGGATCGTCTTCGACTTGAATATCCCGCCTTCTTCCCGGAGGAACCCAAATCTCGGGACGAGATTCTTTTGAGTGGGGGTGAGTTGTCACACCCTAGCTAGTTATGCATTAGAGTGTTGCATCATGTTTACTCATTCATCAGAAACTTGAAATGGGGATGACAGAACCCCCAGTCCCCTCTGAAACCAACTAGGGTTTACTAAAATAATTTTTCAATGAACCTGAAATGCCCTTCTAAAATGCCCATCATTTTTGCCTTGGTTCAGAACCTCTGCCAAAAGTGGTGCACATTTTCCTAGGCCATCCTAGGGTTTTGAATTAAATCATAACTATTTGAATTTGGGCATTTAAAATTATATAAAATATTTAAATGCTCAAATATCTCCAAACTAAAATGTTTCATGTTGGAAATAATCCAACTATGGACCAGGAGTAGTTTGGTGATTTTTGGAGTTGCCTAGGTATTTTATTTAATTCAACAAAGTTGCAGTTATATTAAATAAAAACAGAAAACATAAAGAAAGGGGAAGACTTACCTGTGCGGCCCAGCCCAGCCGGCCCAGCACTGTGCTGGCCCGTGCCAGCCAGCTGCTTCCCCTCGCCAGAGCAGGCAGGGAGGTGAGCATGGCGCGCCCGAGCTCGCCACGCACCACCCAGCCTCTCTGCATCGCCCTGGTCGCCGTTGCGCCGCGTGGATCGTCTTCTGGTCGTCGCCCCGACCTCGCCGACACCCCATTCACTCTCCCCCGGCTCTCCTTCACTCTCTCTCTCTCACGGCCGAAGCTCACCGTCGCCGCCGTTCGCCTTAGCCACCGTCTCCGACCACCCCTCGCTTCCCCGACCAGCTCAGAAGCTCCGCCTAGACTCCTTCTTCCTCCCCACCGCTCCACGGGTCCCCGGAAGCCCTGCATCGCCGCCACGTCGCCGTTCCCCTCTTCGGACTCCGACCACCGTCGCCGTCAAATTCGTCGTCTCCGACGCGTCCCCGAGCCCGCTTCGACGCCCACTGCAACCGCGGTGAGCTACGCCACCGTTTCCCCCTTCTCCCCTGCTCTCTCCCGACCCCTAGGCCCTAGCCCCAACCGAGCACGCCATCGTGCTCCACATCTCACTAGGAGCACGTAGCACGCTCCAACACCCCCCCTAACACCCTGCAACACCGTTCCCGTGCACGACCGAACCCCGGCCGCCGCAGCCGAGCTCGCTGCCGTCGACTCCGGCCACCCCGACCCCAACGGACTCCGCCAAGAGCCGCGGGTCGTCCTCAGCTTCACTCCGGTGGCCTCCGCGGTTCATTTGGTGGCCGAAACGACCAAAACCACTATCGCCGCCGCACTGATGGTCGCCGCCGGCCAGAACTCCGGCGAGCTGACATGGCCTAGTTAATTAGCCACTAAACCACCACCTACTGACGCTGACAAGTGGGCCCCAGGGCTTAGTCAAAGCTAACCAGCCCGGGTCAACACGGGATTAGCCCCTGTGTCACGGACGTGTGGACCCCACACGTCAGGTTTGACCCGAGCCAGCCCTGTTGACCTGCTGATGTCACTGTGACGTCAGGCTGACGCAGTAAATGATATTTCTGGATTTAAATTAAATCAGGAAATTCCAGAATATTAATTAAACTTCAAAAATTCATAACTTTTATTCTGTAACTCCAAATTGGACAAATTATATATGAAAAATGATCAGAAAAATCCAATCTATCCATCTGTACTATTTTCATGCATGATCCAACAAGTTAAATGGATGTTTTAATCAGAACAAGGAAAAGCACTTTAAGAGGCCATATTTGAAATTGAAATTTGAATCTTTGATTCAAATTTGTTCAAACCCTTCTGGCTTTAGTTGCATTAGCCCAACACACTCATATTGCCATGTTTCATGCATGCATCATATTGTTGCACATTGTTTGGTGATGCCTGTGTATCGTTATCCTTTACGACAGGATCTGTCCCCGAGGAGTACCGTGACTACCCTAACGAAGAACCGTATCCGTGCATCGAACCATCAGGCAAGCAACCAACCATTTGATCATATCGATACAATCCCATGTTCTCGCTCCTGCTCTCTTTTACTGCATTAAGACAACGCGATTCAAACTGCTGTGTGCTACGGTAGTTGAACCCATTTCCTCTGCATGACCTGTCATTGCCACAGTAACTAGATGAAACCCACTAGCATGTGTAGGAGTTGATTGAGCCATATGTATGTGTTGTTCCTACCTTGCTATGCCTGCTATGCTTAGAGTCGTGTCAGGTCTGGTTCATCTGGGTGATGGGCTAGAGTGAAATGATTATGTCGGTAATGAGAGTGGTGTGGTGAACACGATTTGGTAAAGGTATCGATGAGAGGCCATGTAGGAGTACATGGTGGGTTGTTTCATTGAAGCCGACCATAAGCACTGAGATCTGTATGCGTGATTTAAGATACACCTACTACCATGCATTGGGCCCTGAAATATGACCCCGCTCGACTTCTTATTCACCCTAGCTCTCTGTCCAGGAGTTGCAAGTAGTTTCTGGTGTTTGTAGCCTACTGGAGGCCGTGGACAGCGCTGACCGTAGGGGTGGGCTGTGATGCGGTAGGTACGTGGCCGGGTGTACCGAATACCCGTTAGGTATCTCGGGAACCCTGTTCACATCGTTCGGGGCCGTATGGGAAACCTCGGCCGGACTCCCTGCGGATGGAACCTGAATAGGCGATAAACCTGGACTAGAGGCTTAAGTGTTTAGGTAGGTCGTGGTCTACACCCACGTCGGCTTTCGCTTGAAGTCTGCCGAGCACATGTCGTGTGCAGACGCTAAGTGGTGGAAACATGTATGAAGAAGTACACCCCTGCAGGGTTATCATAATCTATTCGAATAGCCGCGTCCGCGGTAAAGGACTACTTGGTTGCCTATACAGTTCATAGACAAGTAAATTGAAACTGCTAAAAGCCTCAAGATAAGTGTGAGTGCCGAGGATGGCTCTTCCGTAGGAAGACGGAGGTGGATCCTCGGTAGTGTATTGAAGTGGTGAGTAGTGGACTCGTGTGCGCAAAACCATTTCAAGTTGGAGTATCGTAGGATAATCTAGCCAAGAGTCAAAGCTGGCTTGCTGCAATAACTCCACCAACCCTTCTTGATAATATGCATGTATGTAGGATCTGATGTAAGTCTTGCTGAGTACCTCTGTACTCATGTTGCTATAATCTACATTTTACAGAAGACGCTGCAACCCCTTCTGATGGGTTCTATGTAGACGTTGACATCAACGAGTAGGCTAAAGACCCAGGTGGTGACCCTGAGCTTGTGAAGGACCTTGTAGTATAGCTAGGCTTTCCAAGCCTCTTTTATTTTACTAGTTGTCTGTACTCAGACAAGTTACTTCCGCTGCTGGTTTGTATGACTGTATGACTTGTATGTTGGGTCGTGAGACCCGTACCTTTGTGTATGTTATGTATGGCTCCCTGAGCCTTGAATAAAGTACTTGTGTCGTAGAGTCATGTTGTGATGCTTCGTTGTATTTGCACATATCGAGTATATTGTGTGTATGATTGAAATGCTTGGTATGTGTGGGATCTGACTATCTAGTTGTTTATCTTTAGTAGCCTCTCTTACCGGGAAATGTCTCCTAGTGTTACCGCTGAGCCATGGTAGCTTGCTACTGCTCTGGAACACTTAGGCTGGCCGGCATGTGTCCTTCTTCGTTCCTGTGTCTGTCCCTTCGGGGAAATGTCACGCTTTGAGTACCGGAGTCCTGTTAGCCCGCTACAGCCCGGTTTACCGGAGTCCTGCTAGCCCAGTGCTACAGCCCGGACCCACTTGCTGATGACCGACACGTTCGAAGCTGGGTCATGGATGCCTGTCCCTGTAAGTCTGTGCCACTTTGGGTTTACGACTAGCCATGTCAGCCCGGGCTCTTTATCATATGGATGCTAGCGACACTTTCATATACGCGAGCCAAAAGGCGCAAACGGTCCCGGGAAAAGGTAAGACGACACCCGTGGGGGTACCGTGCGTGAGGCCGCAAAGTGATATGAGGTGTTACCAGCTAGATCGATGTGACATCGAGTCGGGGTCCTGACAGCGTTGGCATCAGAGCAGGACTGCCTGTAGGTTCTCCAAGCCAAACTGGTCGATGTTGAGTCTAGAAATTCTTTAGTTATATGTAGGGGAATTGTTTGTGGGTTGGAACGTAAGGCTCTTTTTACTCCTTATACCTTATGACTTTCTGATCTGAGTCAGTCCATTCTTCCACCGGGGGTTAAGGAATTAGGATCTACTCTCTCTATCAGGATCACGTGTTACTAATCAGTAGTACCTTATAAGTTTGATGGTTACAAGCCTAGTTCAGTTCTACTACCACATTATGTTGTTAGAATGGTTCCAGAACTTTGGTATGATGATGTTGGGTGTGTACGAAATCCTTTGTCAAATGTCTCAATATCCTTTTTGAGCATTTACAGCTGTTATGCTGCCGAAATTTTGCTAGAAATTCTAATGCCTTGCATTATGATTATGCTTTCAGATGGCCACTCGCGACCTCAATCAAGTGGTTCGCCTAACTCGATGCCTAGATGTACCCGGCCATACTGCTAAGTTGGTCAGGGTAATGACTGAGGCTGGATACCGCTGGTATCCTGAGTACACGGTCGAAGAGCAATTCCGAGATTTTAATCAAAGCCAGTATCTCTGCACTGTCAGGATATTTCCATCTTATCCTGGATCCACTGAGCCTCTTCACTGCTCCTATGGACTCGGCGTTACTATCGAGATGGCTGTGCAGGATGCCGCCTACTCTATGATGACCATTATGCGAGTCAGATCTGGTTTATTTCGGGACTCTGACTTCCGGTATATGCCAGGATCACTTCCGGGAGCACAAGGATATCTCCAAGCTATTTATGCTGACTCCACTCAGGAGGATTCACGGACTCGCACCACTGCTGAGATGCTCGAGGATAAGGACCGTGAAAATCGGGCCTTAAGGTTAGAGCTCTTCAATACTGCTATCCGCTCGACGAGCCACGGCGCCTCCTGCTTGCCGCTTCGCCCTGGCTTCTTCGGGAGATGCCACGCGGCCCCCTCGGACCCCTCTCACTCTCCCCCGTCCTCACCCTCTTCCCTAGATCTCTCTCTCACTCACCCGAACGCAGCCGTCGCCGCCGCCAAGCTCCCCCACGGCCACAACCATCTTTGAGCCCCTCCGACGCGCCCCCGAGCTCCACCGTGACGCCCCCTTCCTCTCCACCGAGCCGCGCCCCACCAGAAGCCCTGCAGCGTCATCCACATCATCGTCTTCAACCTCTGGCCGCCGGTGAACTCTTCGGGGATTCGCGAGCTCCAGTCCCTCCCCGGCCTCGCCGTTGCCTCTACCAGATTCGCCGTGAGCCCCTGCCTCTTTCCCCTCTCTCCCCATGGTTGTCCGCGCCTTCTAGCCACCATGGCCATCGGAGCCGATTGCTCCTTGCTGCTGGCCATGTCGCCACCGCGGCTACGGCCGTGCAAGCAGGCGTCCAAGCTTACCACTGAGCTCACCGCACTCCTGCGAGTCGAACACGACCGTCCACGGCTCCTCCCGTGCCCCGCACCGCCCACACCGTTGTTGCCCAAACTCCGGCCGCCGCCTAGCTCACTGCCGCCATCGACTCAGGCCGTCCCAGCTGCTGCCGCCACCACCACTAGATGTGTGAGAGCTCTAGCAAGCCATAGCAGCAAACCGCGCTCAGAACGGAGCCCCATAGCGAAATCCCGACTCCCTCCACTGCGGATTTGGTCGCCGCCGGCTGAACTCCGGTGACGCCGACGTGGCGCACTTACTTAGCCACTAATGACCCTGCTAATTACCCCCTGACTCACTTACATATGGGCCCCACGCCCTAATTAACCCGGGATAGTTCCTGTTTAAATAAAACTAAACCCCACGGGCCCCACAGGTCAGTTTGACCTGGCCCCGTCACACCTTGACCGACCCCACACGTTAGTGTTGACCATGTTGACGTGTCTGTTGACCGGGCCCACCTGTCAGCGTCGCTAACCAGCCCCAGCCACTGACCAGTGGACCCCACTGGTCAGGTTTGACCTGGAGGCGCCCAGTTGACCTGCTGACATCAGGGTGATGTCATGCTGACGCAACATGTATTTTCTGGATTTATTTTAATTCAGGAAATTCTAGAAAATGTCCTAAACTTCTAAAAATCATATAAAATCAACCGTATCTCCAAATCAAATAATTTATATATGAAAAATGATCAGAAAAATCCAAAGAATCTGATTGCGGCATTATCATGCATGTTTGAACAACTTATGCCTACTGACCAGGTCAAATCAAATAAGTGGCATTTAAATAATCACATATGGAGTTGAATTTGAATCTTTGGTTCAAACCAACTTCATTTAATCTGGTTCTAGTTGCATTAACTCAAACCACAGCATATTGCCATGTCATGATCATGCATCATATTGTGCATTGCATTGATTGTGCTTCTTCTTTGTTTGTCCCCTCCCAGTAAGACGTGTATCGACGATGTGATCGATGACACCAATGAAGAAATATACTATCTTCAGAAGTGCCAGGAAAGCAAAAACCCCTTGTTCATTTTGATACAATCCTACTCTCTCGCTCCTGCTCTCTTTTATTGCATTAGGACAACAACGATTCATCTGTTACTTGCTGCGGTAGCTGAACCCTTTATCCTCTGCATGACCTGTCATTGCCACAGTAAATAGATGAAACCCACTAGCATGAGTAGGAGTTGTTTGAGCCCTGTTGTGCCTACTCATTCATGCTTGTTTGTCATGCCTGCTACTGCTTAGAGTTGAGTCAGGTCTGATTCATCGGGGATGAATCAGAGGTGTGTGAACATGTCCTACTGTGTGGGAGCTAAGTGTGTGAACACGATTTGGTAAAGGTAGCGGTGAGAGGCCATGTAGGAGTACATGGTGGGTTGTCTCATTGAAGCCGTCCTTAGGAACTGAGTTCTGTGTTTGTGATCCATGAAACAACTGCTACCATGCATTGGGCCCTGAAATATGACCCCGCTCGACTACTTAATCACCCTTGTCCTCTGTCCAGGAGTTGCAAGTAGTTTCTGGTGTTTGTAGTATGCTGGAGGCCGTGGGCAGCGCTGACCCAAGAGGTGGGCTGTGATGCGGTAGGCACGTGGCACGGTGTACCGGGCGCCCGTTTGGTGTCTCGAGAACCCTGCACACATCGTTCAGGGCCGTATGTGGAAACTTCGGCCGGACTCCCTGTGGATGGAACCTGAATAGGCGATAAACCTGGACTAGAGACGTGAGTGTTTAGGTAGGTCGTGGTCTACACCCACGTCGGCTTTCGCTTGAAGTCTGCCGAGCACATGTCGTGTGCAGACGCTAAGTGGTGGAAACATGTATGAAGAAATGCACCCCTGCAGGGTTAACATCATCTATTCGAATAGCCGTGTCCGTGATAAAGGACTTCTGGGTTGCCTATAACAGTTCATAGACAAGTGAAAGTTGATACTTAAAATGCGCAAGATAAGCGTGAGTGCCATGGATGGCGTTCTCGTAGGGAGACGGGAGCGGATCCATAGTGGTGTATTGGTTGGTGACTATGTAGACTCGTGTGCGCCACCTCAAAGAGTTGCTTGTAGTCGTAGTTCAGGATAGCCACCGACTCAAAGCTGGCTTGCTGCAGTTAAACTCCACCATCCCCTTTGTTGATAATGATGCATATGTAGATAGTTCTGATGTAAGTCTTGCTGGTACATTTGTACTCACGTTTGCCTATTTTATGTTTTTGCAGAGAGACTTCAGTCTCACTAGTAGTTCCACGTGGACTTCGACGTTTAGCTTGTTACCTCAGCTACGATCTTGTGCCCTCGGCAGGATCTCGTAGATCGTCAGGCTTCTCAGCCTTTTTCATTTATAAACGTCTGTACTCAGACATGTTAAGCTTCCGCATGTGCTTTGACTTGTATGCTCTGAATGTTGGGTCGTGAGACCCATGTTTGTAATATCTCACTCCTTGGAGCCTATTGAATAAATACTTGAGTTGTAGAGTCATGTTGTGATGCCATGTTGTATTTGCACATATCGAGCATATTGTGTGTATGTTATTGAAATGCTTGGTATGTGTGGGATCTGACTATCTAGTTGTTTATCCTTAGTAGCCTCTCTTACCGGAAATGTCTCCTAGTGCTTCCACTGAGCCATGGTAGCTTGCTACTGCTCCGGAACACTTAGGCTGGCCGGCATGTGTCCTTCTTTGTTCCTGTGTCTGTCCCTATGGGGAAATGTCACGCGATGAATACCGGAGTCCTGTTAGCCCGCTACAGCACGGTTTACTGGAGTCCTGCTAGCCCAGTGCAACAGCCTGGATTCACTTGCTGATGACCGACACGTTCGATGCTGGGTCATGTATGCCTGTCCCTGTAAGTTAGTGCCACTTTGGGTTCACGACTAGCCATGTCAGCCCGGGCTCCTTGTCATATGGATGCTAGCAACACTATCATATACGTGTGCTAAAAGGCACAAACGGTCCAGGGCAAGGTAAGGCGACACCGTGGGAATACCATGCGTGAGGCCGCAAAGTGATATGAGGTGTTACATGCTAGATCGATGTGCCATTGAGTCGGGGTCCTGACAGCTTTGGTATCAGAGCCTGACTGCCTGTAGGATTACCAAGCCAAACTGGTCGAAGTTGAGTCTAGAAATTCTTTAGTTATATAAGGGAATTGATTGTGGGATGGAACGTAAGGCTCTTTTTATTTCTTATCCCTTATGCCTTCTGATCTGAGTCATCTTATCTTTCCTGCGGGGTTAAGAAACTAGGCTTTCTCTTCTTCTATCAGGATCACGTGTTACTGATCCGTAGACTTATAGAATTGTTGGACTTAAGCCTCGGTTTAGTTTCTACTACTTCTATGTTAACTGTTGATCTCGAAACCTTGATATTGTGCTCCTCAGTGGCTATGCCACCATTTTTGTAGCATGTCTCCAATCTTTCGAGCATTTACAACCGTTATGCTGTCCAAGTCATCCCAGGTTTCTGAATAGTCTGATGCATTTGCAAATTCCTTTCTACTGTTCTGAAGATCCTTTGTGCCAGATCAACCACACTACTAGTGTGTTGAGGTATTTCATTGCCTCAGCATTTATGTTGGAGCTATTATTATGACCCTAGGTGTCTAGAGTATCACCTAGTAATTTAGCCATGTTTTTGTTCCCAGTGTAATGATTCTGGCCACCATTCTCGAAAGCATCCTATGATGCAATCTAGTTAGTAGGTATTCTACTCCTGGGCTTTTGAACCCGAGATTCACCCTACTTACTTCATGTTGATAGTAATTGCTAGTTCCCTTAGGTTATTAGTAACCTTTGCGTTAGTCCTCGAGGTCCGTGGTATTCCCTTCTTCCAAATACTATGAACCACTTACGGCAAATGTTTGTTGGATCAAAAGATCACAACATGAGTGCTCTCGATGAGTTCCCCATTATATGTTGTGACTCTGCCAGTTCTACCTTTCTGCATGGGTTATCAGGAAGAAATATGTTGAAATCGTTCGACATGCTAATCTATGCACCCACAACTCAGAAAATCGTATGTTCCTTTCAGTTATCCCGCTTTAGTTGTCTTCCGACCCTCGTCTATCAATTGATAGTCAAGAGTATGCATGCATTCGTTCATCGATGCCTGTTACTCTTGTGGTCCGTCAAGCCATTCTATTCCAGAATGACTAGGAGAAACAAACTCCAGTATCTCATCCATTTCCAGGATCGGGTCAAAGTAGTCGTACTCCGCAGATCAAAATACTAATCCAGTTTTTGTTCTGTTCCTCCTCGGGGTGTTACCATCTTTATATCAAAAATATCATGGGAATTGCACACCCTCCTATGAATTCTTGATACAGTGATACTTCTCGCCCTCATTAGTCATTTCTCGGCTCCCGTGTTGTTGCAACCGGAATGCCGACAGATGAACTATGATGTGTGAAATCAATACTCCTAGCAACCCCGTTGCCTGGTAGTTAAAGGACAATAATGTTATCCTTGGCGTGTTGATTTTTGAATCCTCATTCTAAGATTGATTGTGTCACCTAGACTTTATTTCCTAGTGCGCTCCTCGATCAATGAGCTAGGATTGTGACAATCCCTCGCTCATTTGATCATATCGTCTTGCCCTGAAAAGCAAGATTGTTCTCAAGCTTGATAACATATCGGTGGTTCGTGATTTTCCGAATATCTTCTCGGAAGTATCACCAGGTTGTCACCTGACTATTATGTTGAGCTCATGATCAAGTTGGTTTTCCTATAAACCACCCCTTCTCCAAGAATCTGTGTTGGATACCCCTGAGCTAGTTGGTTAAGCTGAACAACAACTTGGAGAGTTGGAAGATAGAAGCTTGTCCGATTTAGTTCATTATAAGGGATATCTTGTATGTTTGTTGAAGAACGATAGTATTTTCATCTACTGGCCCTCGTGATCAGTGTATGGACCTATCATCTTAACCAATCTTTGATTTGAGTATGGGCTATCGTCAAATTAAATCAGAACCAACGATGTTCTTAATGTTGTCTTACTCACGGTTGATCCCTCGAGCATACACCATTATATCCTTTGGTCTGACCAATACTATCACTTGTTCTCATAATTATGGAGTTCCATTTTTATGGAAACCTGGATGAATTGTTGTTGAGCCCATCGACAACATCCTTGTCCTCTCCATAATTTTGTTGAACATTAAGCTAGTGTCGGAAACTTTTGAAAGCATTTGTTCATGCTAGCTCATGAAGCATATGTTCGGATGTAAGAAGTGACTTCCTCCAGTTCATGTGCATTTGATGCAAGTTGCCGTCGTGGACTCGAGAAAGTCAATGTTGCTTCCTTTGGAATCATCCCAAATAGGTCATGCATACGTGCGAAGTATTCTGTAGTTCGGAGACTTGCAACCTTCATTCTATACGTATCCCTAGCACACCAAGCCACCGATTCAAGGAGAAGAAGTTCCTTCTTAAGAGTATACCTTATGCAAGGACTTCGATATCCTCGATGATGGTTCCCCACCTGAACTCGGTAGTGTTTAATTATAAGACTACTACGTGGCCATGCTTGTCTGGGATAACGTGTTCACATGTTTGTAGCAGAACCAGTCATGTTTTGGAGCTTACTATCGTAGTTCATTTTCCTGAGAATCTCGCAACGTCATCTCATCAATTTGTGTTGCAAATTTTCATTTTTCTTTCTATACTTGATGAGTCTAGAATATCCTGACACCATCCAGATCTGAATCTCAGGCAGATATGATGGTTGGAACGTTTCCCAAGATCTATAATATTGGTCTCTCTGTAACCCGGTAAAGTGGATGTCGTGGCCAACACACCCGACCGGAAGACCCATTATTGTAGTATCTTGATTGAGGAAGTTGGACACTTCCCCATGAGGATTTCATAGGATTTACCTCCATAGTTATTCCTTATGGATTCTTGTGCTCCCGAAGTCCGACCTTTTACTTGATGTTCTGGGAACCAAACCATTTTAATTAATGGGTTGCACTAGCACATCAAGGAGAACATTAGAAGCGGAATGCTAAATGTCTCTCGGTCGATCATCCAGATTTTGTTTACTTGGCTTCGCTAAGGTGAAATCTGAGAAAGTGTTATCTCCTTTTGCATCTGCATCGTCCATCACCATTCATCATGGTAGTATGTTGTGTTGACCAGGATCCTTGACACGGATATTGGTAAAACCTTGATGAATATGGAAATGCTCAAAGTTCTTGAGAGCACGCGCAAGTGCTAGGTTTTATCGTCGACATTAATTGCATAATGATCTCAGTTTCCTCGGTTATGCTATAAATTTTCAACAGTAGACTCACTCTCTACTGATTGAGCCTCCCCCCAGTTACCAGAATCATTCCCATCATTTGCATGTTGTTCCCAGCTTGCACCGCCATCGTGCCACCCTACTCTGGATTACCCTTCTCAGTAATTACTGATCAGGATCATTTTCAAAAGTGGTCCTACCATGGGTCTCATCCATTTTTGGTGATCAACAAAATTATCCCTTCTGTTGTCTTCAACAAGGTAATCCACATCATCCATACTAGTACAAGTATGCCATTCCTTCGAACTCTGCCAAACGATTGATGTGATTTGCCTTAGGATGATATAGAGAGTCTCAATGATCTCTATATCAAAGGTAATTCTTTTTGCCACTTAAGGTAATAATTCTACGAATCACCTCCTCCAAGTTGTCTCATTATGGTATCATGGCACCTCAACTCCTTGCTACATTGACAACCGTTCACCACCTTCTTAAGCATGAAATTGTTGTCTACCTAGTGAACCTTCGTCATCTGCTTCACTCCATTCCTATGTATGTGTGCTTCGCGTCTCAGCTCGTAAGATGTTTCTATGTCTCATTCCGTGAGTTGTTCATGAGTTGCTCGATCTTTGAGAAGATCGATCCTTCTAGAGTTTTCTTTCCCTCTCGTGGTCATGTTGGTAGGAGTTCCTGGAGGAAGACTTTGAGACAATGATGGTGGTCGAATCAATGTTCTTATGAAGTGCCCCCTAGATCGTGAAGAATGTGTTAGTTTGTGTTCCCCCTTCATCTTACCCTATGCTTGAATCTCGGGACGAGATTCTTGCTTAGTGGGGGTGAGTTGTCACATCCCCAGTTCAGGCCTTGCTTGTCTTTGCTTTAGCTTCCATGCATCATGTTTAAATTCTTTTGAAAACTTGAAATAGGGATTGCTTAAACCCTAGTATAAAAGGAATTCACTAGGTTCAACTAAAATAATTTCAGTGAATCCAAATGGCTTTAAAAAATGTTCATCATTTCTGGAAAATGCTGGAAACAGTAACCAGAGGTGTTGCACATTTTTCCATGACATATTTGGGCTCTGAATTAAATCATATGCTATTTTCATTTGGGCATTTAAATACTATAAAATATTTTAAATGCTCAAATAATCATAAACTAAAATGTTTACTGTTGGATATATTCTAAACAGTATCCATGAATAGTTTCATGATTTTTGGATCTGTTTAAGTATTTTATATAAAGCCCTAAAGACTACAGAATATAAGAAAACAGAAACAATTAATAAAAGAGAGAGAGAGAGAGAGAGATTTTTACCTGGGCCACTTACCTGGCCGCAGCCCACCTGGCAGGCCCAGCACTGTGCTGGCCCATGCTAGCTAGCTGCTTCGTCTTGCCAGGCAGGCACAGAGGTGACGCCGGCGACCACGAGCTCGGCACGGCGCCTCCTGCTTGCCGCTTCGCCCTGGCTTCTTCGGGAGATGCCATGCGGCCCCCTCGGACCCCTCTCACTCTCCCCCGTCCTCACCCTCTTCCCTGGATCTCTCTCTCACTCACCCGAATGCAGCCGTCGCCGCCGACGAGCTCCCCCACGGCCACAGCCATCTCCGAGCCCCTCCGACGCGCCCCCGAGCTCCGCCGTGACGCCCCCTTCCTCTCCACCGAGCCGCGCCCCGCTGAAAGCCCTGCAGCGTCGTCCACGGCATCGTCTTCAACCTCTGGCCACCGGCGAACTCTTCGGGGATTCGCGAGCTCCAGTCCCTCCCCGGCCTCGTCGTTGCCTCTACCGGATTCGCCGTGAGTCCCTGCCTCTTTCCCCTATCTCCCCATGCTGGTCCGCGCCTTCTAACCACCATGGCCATCGGAGCCGATTGCTCCTTGCCGCCGGCCATGTCGCCACCGCAGCTACGGCCATGCAAGCACGCGTCCGAGCTTACCACTGAGCTCACCGCACTCCCGTGAGTCGAACACGACCGTCCACGGCTCCTCCCGTGCCCCGCACCGCCCACACCATTGTTGCCCGAACTCCGGCCGCCGCCTAGCTCGCTGCCGCCGTCGACTCAGGCCATCCCAGCTACTGCCGCCACCACCACTAGATGCGCGAGAGCTCCAGCAAGCCGTAGCAGCAAACCGTGCTCAAAACGGAGCCCATAGAAAAATCCCGACTCCCTCCGCCGCGGATTTGGTCGCCGCCGGCTGAACTCCGGTGACGCCGACGTGGCGCACTTACTTAGCCACTAATGACCCTGCTAATTACCCCCTGACTCACTTACATATGGGCCCCACACCCTAATTAACCTGGGATAGTTCCTGTTTAAATAAAACTAAACCCCACGGGCCCCACAGGTCAGTTTGACCTGGCCCCATCACACTTTGACCGACCCCACACGTCAGTGTTGACCATGTTGACGTGTCTGTTGACCGGGCCCACCTGTCAGCGTCGCTAACCAGCCCCAGCCACTGACCAGTGGACCCCACTGGTCAGGTTTGACCTGGAGGCGCCCAGTTGACCTGCTGACATCAGAGTGATGTCATGCTGACGCAACATGTATTTTCTGGATTTATTTTAATTCAGGAAATTCCAAAAAATGTCCTAAACTTCCAAAAATCATATAAAATCAACCGTAGCTCCAAATAAAATAATTTATATATGAAAAATGATCAGAAAAATCCAAAGAATCTGATTATGGCATTATCATGCATGTTTGAACAACTTATGCCTGCTGACTAGGTCAAATCAAATAAGTGGCATTTAAATAATCACATATGGAGTTGAATTTGAATCTTTCGTTCAAACCAACTTCATTTATTCCGGTTCTAGTTTCATTAACTCAAACCACAGCATATTGCCATGTCATGATCATGCATCATATTGTGCATTGCATTGATTGTGCTTCTTCTTTGTTTGTCCCCTCCCAGTAAGACGTGTACCGACGATGTGATCGATGACACCAATGAAGAAATATACTATCTTCAGAAGTGCCAGGCAAGCAAAAACCCCTTGTTCATTTTGATACAATCCTACTCTCTCGCTCCCGCTCTCTTTTATTGCATTAGGACAACAACGATTCATCTGTTACTTGCTGCGGTAGCTGAACCCTTTTATCCTCTGCATGACCTGTCATTGCCACAGTAAATAGATGAAACCCACTAGCATGAGTAGGAGTTGTTTGAGCCCTGTTGTGCCTACTCATTCATGCTTGTTTGTCATGCCTGCTACTGCTTAGAGTTGAGTCAGGTCTGATTCATCGGGGATGAATCAGAGGTGTGTGAACATGTCCTACTGTGTGGGAGCTAAGTGTGTGAACACGATTTGGTAAAGGTAGCGGTGAGAGGCCATGTAGGAGTACATGGTGGGTTGTCTCATTGAAGCCGTCCTTAGGAACTGAGTTCTGTGTTTGTGATCCATGAAACAACTACTACCATGCGTTGGGCCCTGAAATATGACCCCGCTCGACTTCTTAATCACCCTTGTCCTCTGTCTAGGAGTTGCAAGTAGTTTCTAGTGTTTGTAGTATGCTGGAGGCCGTGGGCAGTGCTGACCCGAGGGGTGGGCTGTGATGCGGTAGGCACGTGGCATGGTGTACCGGGCGCCCATTTGGTGTCTCGGGAACCCTGCACACATCATTCGGGGCCGTATGAGGAAACTTCGGCCGGACTCCTTGCGGATGGAACCTGAATAGGCGATAAACCTGGACTAGAGACTTGAGTGTTTAGATAGGTCGTGGTCTACACCCACGTCGGCTTTCGCTTGAAGTCTGCCGAGCACATGTCGTGTGCAGACACTAAGTGGTGGAAACATGTATGAAGAAGTACACCCCTGCAGGGTTAACATCATCTATTCGAATAGCCGTGTCCACGGTAAAGGACTTCTGGGTTGCCTATAACAGTTCATAGACAAGTGAAAGTTGATACTTAAAATGCGCAAGATAAGCGTGAGGGCTATGGATGGCGTTATCGTAGGGAGACGGGAGCGGATCCATAGTGGTGTATTGGTTGGTGACTATGTGGACTCGTGTGCGCCACCTCAAAGAGTTGCTTGCAGTCGTAGTTCAGGATAGCCACCGAGTCAAAGTTGGCTTGCTGCAGTTAAACTCCACCATCCCCTTTGTTGATAATGATGCATATGTAGATAGTTCTGATGTAAGCCTTGCTGGGTACATTTGTACTCACGTTTGCCTATTTTATGTTTTTGCAGAGGGACTTCAGTCTCACTAGTAGTTCCACATGGACTTCGACGTTTAGCTTGTTACCTCAGCTACGATCTTGTGCCCTCGGCAGGATCTTGTAGATCGTCAGGCTTCTCAGCCTTTTTCATTTGTAGACGTCTGTACTCAGACATGTTAAGCTTCCGCATGTGCTTTGACTTGTATGCTCTTAATGTTGGGTCGTGAGACCCATGTTTGTAATATCTCGCTCCTTGGAGCCTATTGAATAAATACTTGAGTTGTAGAGTCATGTTGTGATGCCATGTTGTATTTGCACATATCGAGCATATTGTGTGTATGTTATTGAAATGCTTGGTATGTGTGGGATCTGACTATCTAGTTGTTTATCCTTAGTAGCCTCTCTTCCCGGGAAATGTCTCCTAGTGCTTCCACGGAGCCATGGTAGCTTGCTACTGCTCCGGAACACTTAGGCTGGCCGGCATGTGTCCTTCTTCGTTCCTGTGTCTGTCCCTATGAGGAAATGTCACGCGATGAATACCGGAGTCCTGTTAGCCCGCTATAGCCCGGTTTACCGGAGTCCTGCTAGCCCAGTGCAACAGCCTGGATTCACTCGCTGATGACCAACACGTTCGATGCTGGGTCATGTATGCCTGCCCGTGTAAGTTAGTGCCACTTTGGGTTCACGACTAGCCATGTCAGCCCGGGCTCCTTGTCATATGGATGCTAGCGACACTATCATATACGTGTGCCAAAAGGCGCAAACGGTCCCGAGCAAGGTAAGGCGACACCGTGGGAATACCGTGTGTGAGGCCGCAAAGTGATATGAGGTGTTACATGCTAGATCGATGTGCCATTGAGTCGGGGTCCTGACACACGGTCAAGAATGCTTATCCGCTGTCGATCATTGATGAATTGTTGGATGAGTTAGCAAGGTCAGAATGGTTCTCGAAGTTGGACTTGAAAGCAGGGTATCACCAGATCCGACTCATGGAGCAAGACAATCCCAAAATAGCCTTCAAGACGCACCAAGGGCAGTTTCAGTTCAAAGTGCTGCCGTATGGAATCACAGGGGGTCTAGCTACCTTTCAAGGCGCCATCAACATAGTCTTCACTCCATTAAACAGGCACGGAGCGCTGACATTCATGGATGACATTTTGGTACACACGAAGACATACTTGCAGCATATGGATATCCTTCGTCAAGTGCTCCAACTCCTGAAGGAAAATGACATGTTCACGAAACGATCCAAATGTTCCTTTGCTCAACGTGAGATCAGCTATTTGGGTCACAACATCAGTGGAGCAGGGGTGGTGACCCTTGATGAGCATGTGATGTCAGTGAGAACCTAGAAACAACCAACAAAAGTGAAGGAACTCCGTGGATTCTTGGGGTTGGCGGGATATTACCGCAAGTTCGTGCGCAACTTTGGCATTCTCAGTCGCCCTCTCAACGATATCTTGAAAAAGAATGTGCCATTCATATGGACAAACACCACAGAGGCAGCTTTTCAGGCTCTGAACACAGTGCTCACTGAGGCCCCAGTGCTCGTGCTACCTGACTTTTCCAAATGGTTCATTGTAGAAACAGCTGCTAGCGCCACGAGCATCAGCGCTGTGTTGATGCAGAATGATCACCCGGTGGCATAGTTTAGCAGATCCCTCGCTCCCCACAACCTGGGGTTGTCAGCCTACGAGAAGGAGTGTCCGGCCTTACTGCTCGCGGTGGACCACTGGCGTCCATATCTGCATCACTTGGAATTCACCATTCAGACGGATCAAAAAAGCCTGCTGAATTTGACTGATCAAAGGCTGAACACCCCAATCCAACAAAGGGCTTTTACCAAATTAGTGGGGTTGCAGTTCAGTACAAAGTGGGAGCAACCAATCGAGCAGTCGATGCACTGTCACGTCGAGTACATGACATCCCTAAGGAATTGGCAGTTGTGGCAGTTTGCAAACCAGCATGGTTGGACGCCATTGCAGAGAGCTATCACCAAGACCATACAGCACATCAACTGCTTACCAGACTGTCGTTGGATCCCACCAGTGATGAGGGATATTCCATTCAGGATGGTGTGCTCAAGTACAATGATAAAATTTGGATCGGCAACGACACTGAAACCCAGGCATCACTGATCAAGGCTCTGCACGATAGCACAACTGGGGGGCACCCGGGATTCCATGCCACTTATAACTGAGTGCGCCGACTGTTTGCCTAGAAGAACTTGAAGAGCATGGTTCAACAGTTTGTGCGCCGGTGCAGCACGTGTGAGAGAGCAAAAATAGAGTGGGTGTCCCCGGCGGGGCTGCTTCAACCACTGCCCATTCCCAAACGGCCATGGGCTCTAGTATCACTGGATTTCATCGAAGGATTACCCAAGTCAGGAGGATATGATGTGGTGTTGGTGTTGGTGGATAAATTCTCCAAATATGCACACTTTATACCTATGAAACACCCATACACAACAATGAAAGTGGCTCAGATATAGATGCAACAGGTCTTCAAGTTGCATGGACTCCCATTGGCATTGATCTCGGATCGATATCGTATCTTCACAAGCAACCTATGGCAGGAGCTATTCCGTCTCTCTCAAATGCAGCTGCGTATGAGCTCTTCTTACCATCCCCAAATAGATGGACAGACGAAACGGGCGAATTAGTGTCTTGAGACATACCTGTGCTGCTCGGTTCACTCTTGTCAGATTTCAGGATCCGGCAACCCATGAGAGGTTCGAACACTTGGGGTGTGTGCGGAGATCTCAACCTGCTCAGCCTGCCTACTCGCGATCCTTCCTAGCCTAGCGTGAAGAGCTCACAGAGACACACGGACACGGAGATTTATACTAGTTCGGGCCACCGTTGTGGTGTAATGCCCTACTCTAGTGTGGTGTGGTGGATTGCCTCGAGGGGCTATGGATGAACTAGTACATGGACGAACAAGCCTTAGGAGGTGAGGTGTTCTTGAGCTGGTGTGTTGCTTTTGAAGGAATCGATCCCTCTCTATGGTGGTGGCTAAGCCCTATATATAGTGCCTTGGTCCTCCTCCCAAATATGAGCAGGAAGGGATTATACAACAACGGGATTTGAAAGGTGACAAGCAGTACAGTCTATCCTGACAAAAGTAGTCTTCGCCTGCGAAAAGCCTCTGGCTATGACGCTGCGGTGGGCTTGGTGATGACCTTCGTCTTGCCGTCCTGGCGGTCTTGGTCTTGTTGCACCAGAATGGAAACCTTTGGCTGATTCCTTGGGACTCCGCGCCTGTGGCTTGCCTTCCTTGCATCGAAGAGGAAACTTGCGCTCTGCACCCGCCTGGCACCCACCTGGCCTTGGCCATCATGGCTCACGTCAGTTAAACCTCATGAGGTAGCTACATATATCTCTTCGCCCCTCAGGAGCCCTCCGGAGGAGGCCAACTCCTTCGGGGGCTTCAGCATCGTCCGCCTCGTGAGGCTTGGCCCCTTGTGAGGGTCTTGCTGTGTTGTTATTGAAGCTGGGCCGTACCAGGCCGTTGATGGATCCATGTGGTGGGCCGTAGGCAGACAGGACTGGGTACCCCCAAGTACAGGACACCGACAGTAGCCCCCGGGCCCAAGGCGCTCTCGGGCTTGGCTTCCAGGCGAAGCCAAGGGGAAAGTATGGAGCGCCGTGGGACCTAACCGCCTGCGGCGTTGATGACGCGCGGCGATTGATTGGACGTGGGCGACTCCGCTTCCCCACACTGCCTCGGCAATTGCTCGACTTGACCAGTCGATGCAGCATGCAGGTGGTCATGATGGCGCGAGGTCGTGGAGGTCGGCGGTTGGCCTCCCTCGACTATAAATATGAGAGAGGGGCGGAGCCCCCTATCCATCTTCCCTTCAACTTGCTCCCGCTTTCTTATTTCCCCTTCATCTTGCTCCCATGGCGTCGCCGAAGAGATTCTCAACAGCCGAGAAAGGGAAGGCCCCCAAGGAGGGGCCAGCCTTCCCTCCCCACAAGAGGGGTCGTGGCCGTCCCCGCAAGCATCCTACTGTCCCTCCAGCAGCGTCCAAGGGGCGTGGGCGCGCGCCCCTCAAAGGCAGCATTGCGTTGGGCGCCCGCGATGGCACCTCTTCCTGGGGCGGGGGCTACCGGTCCCGGAGCAGCCCCCATGACAAAGGGAGGCGCACCGTGATCGTGCGCCCGCCTCGGCCGCGCTTTTCTTTGCTGGAGGTGCTCCCCGAGTTCGTGGTGTGGTCGGAGAGCCCGGCTGGCACCTCGCTCTGGCTCCCTCGCTTCTTCTTTGGCGAGCTTCCTTCTTTGGTGCTTGGTGGACTCTGGCTGCAGGCTGATGGCTGCTGCAGCAGGGCCTCGTGGGTCAGCACCGATGTTTCTGCCTCTGGCAACGTGGTGCTGACCCGCGGGTGGCAGACTTTTGCCTGCGCCCATGGCCTAGGCGAAAGGTGCGCCCTCCACTTCAAGTACGACGGCCTGGCGACCCTCTGCGTGAGGGTATTCAGGGGGGACGGCTGTCAGGACCCCGACTCAATGCCACATCGATCTAGCATGTAACACATCATATCACTTTGCGGCCTCACGCACGGTATTCCCACGGGTGCCACCTTACCTGGCCCGGGACCGTTGCGCCTTTTGGCTCACGTATATGATAGTGTCGCTAGCATCCATATGACAAAGAACCCGGGCTGACATGGCTAGTCGTGAACCCAAAGTGGCATTAACTTACAGGGACAGGCATCCATGACCCAGCATCGAACGTGTCGGTCATCAGCGAGTGAATCCAGGCTGTAGCACTGGGCTAGCAGGACTCCGGTGAACCAGGCTGTAGCGGGCTAACAGGACTCCGGTATTCATCGCGTGACATTTCCCCGAAGGGACAGACACAGGAACGAAGGACACATGCCGGCCAGCCTAAGTGTTCCGGAGCAGTAGCAAGCTACCATGGCTCAATGGAAACACTAGGAGACATTTCCCGGTAAGAGAGGCTACTAAGGATAAACAACTAGATAGCCAGATCCCACACATACCAAGCATTTGAATAACATACACACAATATGCTCGATATGTGCAAATACAACATGGCATCACAACATGACTCTACGACTCAAGTATTTATTCATTAGGCTCCGAGGAGCGGGACATTACAAACATGGGTCTCATGACCCAACAATCAGAGCATACAAGTCAAAGCACATGCGGAAGCTTAACATGTCTGAGTGCAGACAACTATAAATGAAAAAGGCTGAGAAGCCTGACTATCTACCAGATCCTGCCGAGGGCACAAGATCGTAGCTGAGGTAACAAGGTAAACGTCGAAGTCCACGTGGAACTACTAGTGAGACTGAAGTCTCTCTGCAAAAACATAAATTAAGCAACGTGAGTACAAATGTACCCAGCAAGACTTACATCAGAACTAACTACATATGCATCATTATCAACAAAGGGGATGGTGGGGTTTAACGGCAGCAAGCCAGCTTTGACTCGGTGGCTATCCTAAACTACGACTGCAAGTAACTCTTTTGAGGTGGCGCACACGAGTCCACATATTCACCATATCAATACACCACTATGGAACCGCTCCCGTCTCCCTACGAGAACGCCATCCATAGTACTCATGCTTATCTTGCGTATTTTAGAGTATCCACTTTCACTTGTCTATGAACTGATATAAGCAACCCAGAAGTCCTTTACCGTGGACACGGCTATTCGAATAGATGATGTTAACCCTGCAGGGGTGTACTTCTTCATACATGTTTCCACCACTTAGCGTCTGCACACGACATGTGCTCGGCAGACTTCAAACGAAAGCCGACGTGGGTGTAGACCACGACCTACCTAAACACTCAAGTCTCTAGTCCAGGTTTATCGCCTATTCGGGTTCCATCTATGAGGAGATCCGGCCGGAGTTTCGCTCACAGCCCCAAACGATGTGAACAGGGTTCCGTGACACCAAACGGGCGCCCGGTACACCCGGCCACGTGCCTACCGCATCACAGCCCACCCCTACGGTCACGCTGTCCACGGCCTCCAGCATACTACAAACACCATAAACTACTTGCAACTCCTGGACAGAGGACGAGGGTGAATAAGAAGTCGAGCGGGGTCATATTTCAGGGCCCAATGTATGGTAGTAGCTGAATCATGGATCACAAACACAGAACTCAGTTCCTAAGGACGGCTTCAATGAGACAACCCACCATGTACTCCTACATGGCCTCTCACCGCTACCTTTACCAAATCGTGTTCACACACTTAGCTCACACACAGTAGGACATGTTCACACGCCTCTGATTCATCCCCGATGAATCAGACCTGACTCAACTCTAAGCAGTAGCAGGCATGACAAACAAGCATGAATGAGTAGGCACATCAGGGCTGAAACAACTCCTACTCATGCTAGTGGGTTTCATCTATTTACTGTGGCAATGACAGGTCATGCAGAGGATAAAGGGGTTCAACTACCGCAGCATGTAACAGTTGAATCGTTGTTGTCCTAATGCAGTAAAAGAGAGCAGGAGCGAGAGAGTAGGATTGTATCGGAATGAACAAGGGGGTTTTGCTGGCCTGGCACTTCTGAAGATAATATAGCTCTTCATCGGTGTCATCGATCACATCGCCGGTACAACGTCAATCGAGGGGGAACAACACCGGCAACACGGAAGAAACACGATCAATGCAATGCACAATATGATGCATGCTATGACATGGCAATATGAATGTGTTTTGGGCTAATGCACCTAGCTATGATTTAAATGAAGTTGGTTTGAATACATGATTCAAACTCCAACTCCATATATGATTATTTAAATGCCCTTTATTTGTTTTGTCCAAAACAGAGGACAAACATTGTTCAAACATGCATGAAAATGGTACAGATGGATTCCTTGAATTTTTCTGATAATTTTTCATATATAAATTATTTAATTTGGAGTTACGGTTGAATTTCTATGATTTTTAGAAGTTTAGGACATTTTCTGAAATTTCCTGAATAATAATAATTCCAGTAATTCATTATTGCGTCAGCTTGACGTCAGTGTGATGTCAGCAGGTCAACAGGGGCTGGTCCAGGTCAAACCTGACGTTCGGGACCCACATGTCAGCTGCACAGGAACTAATCCCGGTCAAACCCAGTGCTGACTGGGGTTTGACCAGGGCTGGGGCCCACTGGCAGTGGCTGTAGGTTGTTAACTAGCTGGGTTAGCTCCTAATGACGGAGCCACGTCAGCTCCCGCCGGAGTTTCGCCGGCGGTGACCTCGAACCGCGGCGGAGTTCGCTCGGAACTTGCCAGAGTCGACGGACCGACGCGCCAGGGGCACTAGAAGATAGCACGTGCCCGTGCGCATCTAGGGGGACCAACGGGAGGTGCGGGGGTGGCCGGAGTTCGCCGGAGTGGAACCCGCGGCGGCTGCCGGAGTTCGGGTGCGGTCGGGTTCGGCGCTGCTGCTCACAAACGAGGGAGCTGAGGCGCTGGAGGGGCTATACGGGTCGCGGCAAGCACAACGGGTGCACGCCCGTGACCAAATGGTCACCGGGGTTTCGCCGGAGTCGAGCTCGTGCGGCGGTGGTTTTCGGCCTTGATGGAATCGGCGGCCAGAGCGAGCAAAAGAGAACGGGGGTAGGGGTGAATGATGGCGGGGCTTACAGGGGGTCGATTTGAGGCCCAGCGGCTCGGGGGGTGACATCGGAGGTGGCGAGCGGGCGCCGGCGATCTCGGGCGGCCGGAGATGGGGGAGACGGCGTGGGCGGCGATGCAGGGCTCCCGCAGTCGAACGGGCTGGCGTAGACGATGCAGGAGACGATGGCGGTTCTTCTGGGCTTATCGACAGGGCGAGGGGTGGCCGGTGGCCACGGTGGTTGCGAGCGACGTCGGCGGCGGCTCTCGATCATGGGGGGGGGAACAGAGGAGCGAGGGGGAGGGAGGTCCAGAGAGCGAGGGAGAATGATAGGAGGTCGGGGAGGCGCGTGGCGTCACCGGGGCGTCGAGGAGGAGCCAGGCAGGCTGGGAGGGAGGAGGTGGCCGGGGCGCGTGGCCGCGCGCGCCACCAAGCAGCTTCGGGGCGAGGGGGAGGAAGACGACAGGGGAGAAGCGGCGGTGGGCTGGGCCGCTGGAGGAGCTGGGCCAGGTGGGCTGAGAGATGAGCGCCAGGTAGGGTTTCTCTCCTCTCTGCTTTTCCTATTTCTGTTTTTTTGTATTTTGTTCTGTGTTGTTTTAGTTTAGTAAAATACTAAACCATTTTATAAAATCCTGAAAATAGTTATGTGGCTAGAACTAAAATATACCAAACCACATAAAATGTTCCAGTATTATTGGACATATATTATTTATATATCAAATATATATCCAATGCGAATAGTTATTGAATTAATTCAAAGGCCCCAAAATAAATGTTTCAGTCACTCCAAAAATATTGGTTTGCATTTTATTCTTGCCAATATTTTTCAAAGCTGAAAAGGAACATTTCCTTGGAAACATTTGAAGCAATTTTTAATGTTGATCATCATTTTTTTAAATGACTTCTGAGGCTCTCCAATTCCCCAATTCAAATTTAAAGAAATTTAGACATGATGCATGGATGCAATGCCACTAGTTACAAGCAAGCTCTAGGGCTGTGACAACTCACCCCCACTAAACAAAAATCTCGTCCCGAGATTCAAGCGTAGGGTAAGGTGAAGGAGGAACACAAACTAGCACAATCTTCACGATCCAGTTGCACTTCAAATGAATGTTGATTCGTCCACCATCATTGTCTCGAAGTCTTGCTCTGAGAACTCCAGCTATCATGACAACGAGAGGAAGGAAAGACCCTAAAAGAATCGTTCTTCTCAAAGGTCGAACAACTCAGGATTAACTCTTGGAATGAGACATAGCAACATCTCTTGAGCTGAGAGACGAAGTACACCTCTAGCGGAAAGGAGTGGAACAAATGACGGAGGGTTCACTAGGTAGACAACAATTCCACGCTTAAGAAGGTGGTAATCGATTGTCAACGTAGCGAGGAATTGAATTGCCATGATACCATAATGGGGCACCTTAGGGACGGTGACTCGTAGATATATATCCCCCGTAAGTGGCAAAAAGAATTACCTTTGATTCAGAGATCACTGAAACTCTTCATACCAGCCAAAGGCAATTCTGGAGCGATCGTTTGGAGGGGGGCGGTAGAATGGCATACTCGGACTTGGATGATGTGGATTACCTTGTTGAAGACAACGTAATGGATGAATTTGCTTACCAACGGAAATGGAAGAGACCCATGGTAGAATGGCACATTGGCGGTGCAAGCTGGGAACAAAATGCAAATGCTGGGAATGATTCTGGTAACTGGGGAAAAAACCCAACAATAGAGAGTGAATTCACTGTTTGAAAAGGTCATAGCATTGCCGAGGAAACTGAGAGGAATCCCAGTTAGTGCCGATGATAACACGTAGCGCTTGTGCGTGCTCTCAAGAACTTGAGCATTTCCACAATCATCAAGGTTTTATCAACAACCGCATCAAGGGTGCTGACAACACAACATACTACCATGATGAATAGCGATGGACGATGCAGATGCAAAGGAAGATAACACCTTCTCAGATTACACCTTAGCGAAGCCAAGGAACAAAATCTGGATGATCGACCGAGAGACATTTAGCACTCGGCTTCTAATGTTCTCCTTGATGTGCTAGTGTAACCCATTCATAGATATGGTTTGACATCTAGAACATCAGGTAAAGGTCGGACTTCGGAATACAGAAATCCATAGGGGCAACTAGGGAGTAAATCCTACGAAATCCCTATGGGGAGGTGGCCAGCTTCTCCAACCAAGATACTACAATATTAGGTCTCCCGGCGGGGTGTGTTGGCCGCGACATCCACTTTACCGGTTTCCGAGGGGCCGATATTATAGTTCTGGAGAAATGTTCCAAACCATCATATCTGCCTGAGATTCAGATCTGGTTGGTGTCGGGATATTCCAGACTCATCGAGTCTAGGAAGAAAAATGAAAGTTTGCAACACAAATCGACGAGATGACATTGCGAGATTCTCGGGGAATGAACTACGATAGTAAGCTCCAAAACATGAGCTGGTTCTGCTACACACGTGTGAACACGATGTCCTAGACAAGCATGACCACGTGGTAGTCTTACAATAAAACACTACCGAGTTCAAGTTGGGAACCATCATCGAGGATATCGAAGTCCTTACATAAGTCCGGATTAGCTCTTATGAAGGAACTCCTTCTCCTTGAACAAATCAATCAGTGGCTTGGTATGCTAGGGATACATATAGATTGAAGGTTGCAAGTCTTCAAACCATAGAATTCTTCGCACGTGTGCATGACTGATTTGGAATGATTCCAAAGAAAGCAACATTGACTTTCTCGAATCCACGGCGGCAACTTGCATCAGATGCACATGAATTAAAGGAAGTCACTACCTTCATCCAAACGTATGCTTCATGAACGAAACACGAAGAAATGCTTACACAAGTTTCCAACACTAGGTTGATGTTCAACATGACTCATGGGAGAGACAAAATGCTGCTGATGGGCTCAACAACAACTCATCGAGATTTCCATGTAGATGGAATTCCATAATTATGTGAACAAGTGATAGCATTGGTCAGACCCAAAAGATATAATGGTGTATGCTCGAGGGATCAACCACGAGTAAGACAACATTACGAGCATCGTTGGTACTGATTTGACTTGACGATGGCCCACACTCAAATCAAAGGATTGATAAGACAATAGGTCCAACAACTGATCACATGGACCAATCGATGAAGATATCATCTTTCTTCAACACACACTACACAAGAATATCCCTTTGGAACGAACTAAGCCAGGCAAGCTTTTATCTTCCAACTCTCCAAGTTGTTGTCTAGCTTAACCAACTAGCTCAGGGGTATCCAACACAGATTCTTGGAGAAAGGGTGGTTTACAGGATAAACCAACTTGATCACGAGCTCAACATAACAGTCAGGAAACAACCCGGTAACACTTCCAAGAAGATATTTGGAAAGTCACGAACCACCGGTATGTTACTAAGCTCGAGAACAATCTCGCTTTCCAGGGCAAGACGATATGATCAAATAAGCAAGGATTGGCACTATCCTAACTCACTGATCGGAGAGTGCACCAGAAATAAGGACTAGGTAGCACAATCAACCTTAGGGTGACGATTCAATAATCAACACGATAAGAATGGGGTTATCGTCCCGTTAACTACCAAGCAATGGAGTTGCTAGCAGTATTGATTTCACACACCACGATTCACTTGTCGGCACTCTGGTTGCAACAACACAGGAACCGAGGAATGAACAATGATGGAAAGAAGTATCACTGTACCAAGAGTTCATAGGATGGTGTGCAATTCCTATAACAATCCCGATATAAAGATGGTAATACTCCAAGGTAGAGCAGAACAAAAGCTGGATTAGCAATTTGTTCTGCGGAGCACAACTTTTTGACCCAATCCTGGATATGGAAGAGGTACTGGAGTTTGTTTCTCCTAGTCATTCCACGATAGAATGGCTTGACGGATCACAAGAGTAATAGGTATCGATAAACGAATGCATGCATACTCTTGACTATCAATTGATAGACGAAGGTCAGTAGACAACTAAAGAGGGACAACTCAAAGGAACATATAACTTTCTGAGTTGTGGATGCATAGATTAGTATGTCGAACCAAGTTCAACATAATTCTTCCGAATAACCCATGCAGAAAGGTTGAGCTGGCAGAGTCACAATATAGCATGGAGAACTCATCGAGAGCACTCTTGTTGTCATCTTTTGGTTCAGAAGAACTCCTGCCAAGGATGGTTCATGGTAATTGGAAGAAGGATGTACCACGAACCTCGAGGACTATCGCAAAGGTTACTAATATCCTAAAGGAACTAGCAAACTCTATCAACATGAAGTAAGTAGAGTGAATCTCGGGTTCAAAACCCAGAAATAGAATGCCTACTAACTAATAACATCACGGGATGCTTCCAAAAATAATGGCCAGAATCATCACACTGGGGATACAAAAGCATTGCTAAATTGCTAGGTGACTTCCTAAACACCTAAGGTCATAATAATAGCTCCAACATCTACGCCGACGCAACAAAGTACCTCAACCTACCGATTAGTGTGCTTATTCCGACCAAAAGGGACATCGGAGACGGAAGGAAAGGATTCGCAAATGCATCAGACTGTTTAGAGACCTGGGATGACTTGGACAGCATAACGGCTGTAAATGCTCAGAAAAGATTTGAGACATTCGCAAAAATGGTGGCATAACCACTCAGAGGCACAATATCAAGGTTTGGAGATCAACAGTTAACATACAGAAGTAGTAGGAACTGAACTGAGACTTAAATCCAACAATAATATGAGTTTACGGATTAGTAACACGTGATCCTGATAGAAGAGGAGAAGCCTAGTGCCTTAACCCCGTAGGAAAGATAAGATGACTCAGATCAGAAGGGCATAAGGTATAAGGAGTAAAAAGAGCCTTACGTTCCATCCCACAATCAATTCCCTTATATAACTAAAGAATTTCTAGACTCAACTTCGACCAGTTTGGCTTGGTAATCCTACAGGCAGTCAACCTGGCTCTGATACCAACGCTGTCAGGACCCCGACTCAATGCCACATCGATCTAGCATGTAACACATCATATCACTTTGCTGCCTCACGCACGGTATTCCCACGGGTGCCACCTTACCTGGCCCGGGACCGTTGCGCCTTTTGGCTCACGTATATGATAGTGTCGCTAGCATCCATATGACAAAGAACCCGGGCTGACATGGCTAGTCGTGAACCCAAAGTGGAACTAACTTACAGGGATAGGCATCCATGACCCAGCATCGAACGTGTCGGTCATCAGCGAGTGAATCCAGGCTGTAGCACTGGGCTAGCAGGACTCCAGTGAACCGGGCTGTAGCGGGCTAACAGGACTCCGGTATTCATCGCGTGACATTTCCCCGAAGGGACAGACACAGGAACGAAGAAGGACACATGCCGGCCAGCCTAAGTGTTCCGGAGCAGTAGCAAGCTACCATGGCTCAATGGAAACACTAGGAGACATTTCCCGGTAAGAGAGGCTACTAAGGATAAACAACTAGATAGCCAGATCCCACACATACCAAGCATTTCAATAACATACACACAATATGCTCGATATGTGCAAATACAACATGGCATCACAACATGACTCTACGACTCAAGTATTTATTCATTAGGCTCCGAGGAGCGGGATATTACAAACATGGGTCTCATGACCCAACAATCAGAGCATACAAGTCAAAGCACATGCGGAAGCTTAACATGTCTGAGTGCAGACAACTATAATGAAAAAGGCTGAGAAGCCTGACTATCTACCAGATCCTGCCGAGGGCACAAGATCGTAGCTGAGGTAACAAGCTAAACGTCGAAGTCCACGTGGAACTACTACTGAGACTGAAGTCTCTCTGCAAAAACATAAATTAAGCAACGTGAGTACAAATGTACCCAGCAAGACTTACATCAGAACTAACTACATATGCATCATTATCAACAAAGGGGATGGTGGGGTTTAACGGCAGCAAGCCAGCTTTGACTCGGTGGCTATCCTAAACTATGACTGCAAGTAACTCTTTTGAGGTGGCGCACACGAGTCCACATATTCACCATATCAATACACCACTATGGAACCGCTCCCGTCTCCCTACGAGAACGCCATCCATAGTACTCACGCTTATCTTGCGTATTTTAGAGTATCCACTTTCACTTGTCTATGAACTGATATAAGAAACCCAGAAGTCCTTTACCGCGGACACGACTATTCGAATAGATGATGTTAACCCTGCAGGGGTGTACTTCTTCATACATGTTTCCACCACTTAGCGTCTGCACACGACATGTGCTCGGCAGACTTCAAACGAAAGCCGATGTGGGTGTAGACCACGACCTACCTAAACACTCAAGTCTCTAGTCCAGGTTTATCGCCTATTCGGGTTCCATCTATGAGGAGATCCGGCCGGAGTTTCGCTCACAGCCCCAAACGATGTGAACAGGGTTCCGTGACACCAAACGGGCGCCCGGTACACCCGGCCACGTGCCTACCGCATCACAGCCCACCCCTACGGTCAGCGCTGTCCACGGCCTCCAGCATACTACAAACACCAGAAACTACTTGCAACTCCTGGACAGAGGACGAGGGTGAATAAGAAGTCGAGCGGGGTCATATTTCAGGGCCCAATGTATGGTAGTAGCTGAATCATGGATCACAAACACAGAACTCAGTTCCTAAGGACGGCTTCAATGAGACAACCCACCATGTACTCCTACATGGCCTCTCACCGCTACCTTTACCAAATCGTGTTCACACACTTAGCTCACACACAGTAGGACATGTTCACACGCCTCTGATTCATCCCCGATGAATCAGACCTGACTCAACTCTAAGCAGTAGCAGGCATGACAAACAAGCATGAATGAGTAGGCACATCAGGGCTCAAACAACTCCTACTCATGCTAGTGGGTTTCATCTATTTACTGTGGCAATGACAGGTCATGCAGAGGATAAAGGGGTTCAACTACCGCAGCATGTAACAGTTGAATCGTTGTTGTCCTAATGCAGTAAAAGAGAGCAGGAGCGAGAGAGTAGGATTGTATCGGAATGAACAAGGGGGTTTTGCTTGCCTGGCACTTCTGAAGATAATATAGCTCTTCATCGGTGTCATCAATCACATCGCCGGTACAACGTCTATCGAGGGGGAACAACACCGGCAACACGGAAGAAACACGATCAATGCAATGCACAATATGATGCATGCTATGACATGGCAATATGAATGTGTTTTGGGCTAATGCACCTAGCTATGATTTAAATGAAGTTGGTTTGAATACATGATTCAAACTCCAACTCCATATATGATTATTTAAATGCCCTTTATTTGTTTTGTCCAAAACAGAGGACAAACATTGTTCAAACATGCATGAAAATGGTACAGATGGATTCCTTGAATTTTTCTGATAATTTTTCATATATAAATTATTTAATTTGGAGTTACGGTTGAATTTCTATGATTTTTAGAAGTTTAGGACATTTTCTGAAATTTCCTGAATAATAATAATTTCAGTAATTCATTATTGCGTCAGCCTGACGTCAGTGTGACGTCAGCAGGTCAACAGGGGCTGGTCCGGGTCAAACCTGACGTTCGGGACCCACATGTCAGCTGCACAGGAACTAATCCCGGTCAAACCCAGCGCTGACTGGGGTTTGACCAGGGGTGGGGCCCACTGGCAGTGGCTGTAGGTTGTTAACTAGCTGGGTTAGCTCCTAATGACGGAGCCACATCAGCTCCCGCCGGAGTTTCGCCGGCGGTGACCTCGAACCGCGGAGGAGTTCGCTCGGAACTTGCCAGAGTCGACGGACCGACGCGCCAGGGGCACCAGAGGATAGCCCGTGCCCGTGCGCATCTAGGGGGACCAACGGGAGTTGCGGGGGTGGCCGGAGTTCGCCGGAGTGGAACCCGCGGCGGCTGCCGGAGTTCGGGTGCGGTCGGGTTCGGCGCTGCTGCTCACAAACGAGGGAGCTGAGGCGCTGGAGGGGCTATACGGGTCGCGGCAAGCACAACGGGTGCACGCCCGTGACCAAATGGTCACCGGGGTTTCGCCGGAGTCGAGCTCGCGCGGTGGTGATTTTTGGCCTTGATGGAATCGGCGGCCAGAGCGAGCAAAAGAGAACGGGGGTAGGGGTGAATGATGGCGGGGCTTACAGGGGGTTGATTTGAGGCCCAGCGGCTCAGGGGGAGACATCGGAGGCGGCGAGCGGGCGCCGGCGATCTCGGGCGGCCGGAGATGGGGGAGACGGCATGGGCGGCGATGCAGGGCTCCCGCAGTCGAACGGGCTGGCGTAGACGATGCAGGAGATGATGGCGGTTCTTCTGGGCTTATCGACAGGGCGAGGGGTGGCCGGT
>NC_041385.1:493735922-493744779 GCF_002162155.2 Triticum dicoccoides
TGGTTGCGAGCGACGTCGGCGGCGGCTCTCGGTCATGGGGGGGGGGAACAGAGGAGCGAGGGGGAGGGAGGTCCAGAGAGCGAGGGAGAATGAGAGGAGGTCGGGGAGGCACGTGGCGTCACCGGGGCGTCGAGGAGGAGCCAGGCAGGCTGGGAGGGAGGAGGTGGCCGGGGCGCGTGGCCGCGCGCGCCACCGAGCAGCTTCGGGGCGAGGGGAAGGAAGACGACAGGGGAGAAGCGGCGGTGGGCTGGGCCGCTGGAGGAGCTGGGCCAGGTGGGCTGAGAGGTGAGCGCCAGGTAGGGTTTCTCTCCTCTCTGCTTTTCCTATTTCTGTTTTTTTGTATTTTGTTCTGTGTTGTTTTAGTTTAGTAAAATACTAAACCATTTTATAAAATCCTGAAAATAGTTATGTGGCTAGAACTAAAATATACCAAACCACATAAAATGTTCCAGTATTATTGGACATATATTATTTATATATCAAATATATATCCAATGCAAATAGTTATTGAATTAATTCAAAGGCCCCAAAATAAATGTTTCAGTCACTCCAAAAATATTGGTTTGCATTTTATTCTTGCCAATATTTTTCAAAGCTGAAAAGGAACATTTCCTTGGAAACATTTGAAGCAATTTTTAATGTTGATCATCATTTTTTTTAAATGACTTCTGAGGCTCTCCAATTCCCCAATTCAAATTTAAAGAAATTTAGACATGATGCATGGATGCAATGCCACTAGTTACAAGCAAGCTCTAGGGCTGTGACAACGGCCACCGCGTGGGGTGCTAACCGGAGGATAGCAGCGACGATGATAGCGGTGATGGCAAACTTGGCCTTGGCAACGCGCGCTCCTCCTCTCACGATGGCAGCTCTTCCTCCGACGAGAGCTTGAGCAACAGTGGCTACGACCGGCCTCCGCGTTGTCGTGCTCGTGTCGAATACGCCGGTGGCTCGTCCCGTCGTGGCGCTCCAGTGAAGCAGGAGAGGAGCCCAGCCTGAAGCTGGGGGCCGGCGAACTTGGGCTCAAGGCCGGTGGCCCTAGATCTCCTGTCTTAGAACTGGTGGAGCACCGGGCTATCTTGAGGCGCTGCTTGAGGATGCAGCACTGGTGCCAAGCCTGCACGCCTTCGGGCCTTCCTTGTTTAACTTTTCCTTTATCCTATGAATCGAAAAAAGAAGATTGTACCCTGCGAGGGCATGTAATGAATTGCTGCTGTTATGCCTTTTATGTTATGGTTGTTGTCCTTGATGCTGCATTGTAGTATTTGTAATTTGAACGGGTCAGGGTAGGAGGGCTTAGCCTGATATGTGTGGTCGTCCTTCGCCTCGTGAGGACCTGACTTTAGGTATTCGGCAGGGCCCCCAGGGCGCGCGCCCTGTGCCCTCCGGAGACATGCCCTGAACCCTCAGGAGGTGTGGCAGGGTAGAGCTATCCCTTGAAGAAAAAGAAAATTTTCTTGAGTGACTTACTCCCCCTTACGCGAGCCCCCTGCTGTAGGGTGACCTGGACCTATTGCACCACGTCACGCTGCCCGAGGGGCATGGACATGCGGGGTGCTGTCGCAAGCGGACTCGATCAAGGGCTCTTCGCGAGGATAAAGCTGAAATAATGGGGTTAGGCGTGGTGCGTGCCCGCCAAGACAAGCCCTGGGCGCACACACCTACCTAGCCCCACGCGCGAGGAGCGCGAGGAGAAGTGGCAGGTGACTGCCACCTCCCTCATATCCTTAGACCAAAGCATCTCAGGAGAAAACACACTTGAGGGACCAGTGCTCACGAATACCAAATCCATTGAAAAACTTACTAAGAAAAACCGCAAGCAACTTCGGAAAGCAAATGAACAGCCATGTCCGGCACCTAATCTAGTCTTCTCACCAGCGCAGAGCTAAGTGCTGCAACTAGGACGTGGGAGGGAGCCCCCATGAGGCCCTAGGGCGACTCTCAGGAGACTCCGGGGGGTGTGCAGCCCCACTCATTATTACGTGAGAGTGTCACGAGCGGAGATCTTCACAGGCCGGAGCCTTGCTTCATAGGCCAGAGCCTTTCTTCAGGGGTAGAACTTCCGGAGATGCTGGATGTTCCAGGCGTTCTGGATGGGGACTCCGTCCTATGTCTCCAAGCGCGCGGCGCCAGGCCTAGAGACACTGGCAACCCTAAACGGGCCCTCCCACATGGGAGAGAGCTTATGTAGCCCCTCCCTGGAGAGCACCCGCCTCAGGACGAGATCGCCCACCTCTAACGTCCTGGAGTGGACGCTGCGGCAGTGGTACCACCGCAGCGCCTGCTGGTACCTTGCTGCGTGGAGCGAGGCTTGACAGTGGCGTTCCTCCCCCAACACGAGATCCATCCTCCGTGTGGCGTCCTGCTGCGTTTCGTCGAACGCCAGGACCTGTGTGGAGTGATGCTTGACCTCGTGAGGGAGAACTTCTTCTGCTCCGTAGATGAGGAAGAAGGGCGTTTCTCCTGTTGGCTTGGTCGCGCTGGTGCGGATGGACCACGACACAGACTGCACCTCGTCGAGCCAGCCCCTGCCGTAGGCCTCGAGCTTCTTCTTGAAGGTGCGGGTCTTGAGGCCCCTCAGAACCTCCGCGTTGGCTCTCTCGGCCTGTCCATTGCTCCATGGGTGTGCTACTGAGGCGTAGCAGATCTGCGTTCCAAGGTTAGCACAATATGTTTTGAAGAGATTGCTAGTGAACTGCAATACATTGTCGGTGATGATGCAATTGGGGACCCCAAATCGGCTCACGATTCCCTTAGTGAACTTGACGGCTGATCCTGCTGGGATGGTGCGCACGGCTTCTACCTCCGCCCATTTGGTGAACTTGTCGATGGCGACATAGAGGTATCGGTAGCCCCCCAGCGCCCGAGGGAATGGCCCCAAGATGTCTAGCCCCCAGACCGCAAATGGCCACATGAGTGGGATCGTCTGGAGGCCCTGCGCAGGCTGATGGATCTGCTTGGCGTGGAACTGGCATGCTTCACAGGAGCGCACCAGTTCGGTAGCGTCGTTGAGCGCGGAGGGCCAGTAGAAGCCGCTGCGGAACACCTTGCCCACTAGGGTGCGGGACAAAGAGTAGTGCCCGCAGTACCCACCTTGTATGTCCGCCAGCAGCTCGAGCCCCTGTTCCCTGAAGATGCATCATAAAGAAACGTCATTGGGCCTCCTACGGTATAACTCACCATCATTGATGTAGTACGCGGTGGCCTAGCGAGCTACGCACTCGGTGTCCTCCTCCTTCTCTGTTAGGGTCCCCTGAAGCAAGTACGCCTTGAATTCCTCCGTCCAGCACCCCTCCTTAGGCTCAAGCGCGAGCAGCAAGCGGGCTCCTAAGGGATGACCACAGGCCGGGGCTCCCGTCTCTGGTGCCTATGGCAGGCTCTCTTAAGGTTGTGCCAGAGTCGTGGCATGCGGGACCGCAGATGGCTTGAAGAGCCGCTCCTCAAACACCCCTGGTTCCTGAGGGAGCCTGCGAGAGGCTCTTTTGGCGATGTTGTCTGCTTCCTTGTTCGTCCCGTGCGGCACATGCTGCAGTTCCACGCCCTTGAACCGCTTCTCCATCTTGCGCAGCTATTCCAGGTACGCCTCCATGTGTTCGTCCTTAGATGTGTATTCGTTGTTGGAGAAGTTGACGAGGAGCCGAGAATCGCCTTTGATGGTGAGGCGTTTTACCCCCAGCGCGGCCGCGACCCTGAGCCCGGTGAGCAAGCCTTTGAAATCTGCGATGTTGTTGGAGACCTTCTCGCCCTGCTGAAAGCAGAGCTCTACTGCATAGCAAAGCTTGTCCTTGGTGGGCGAGATGAGGACGGCCCCTGCCCCTGCGCCTTGCCGAGTGATACGTCTCCAACGTATCTATAATTTTTTATTGTTCCATGCTATTATATTACCCGTTTTGGATGTTTATGGGCTTTAATTTACACATTTATATCATTTTTGGGACTAACCTACTAACCGAAGGCCCAGCCCGTATTGCTGTTTTTTTTGCCTATTTCAGTATTTCAAAGAAAAGGAATATCAAACGGAGTCCAAATGCAATGAAACCTTCAAGAGCGTGATTTTTGGAACGAACGTGATCCAGAGGACTTGGAGTGCAAGTCAAGAAGCAGCTGAGGCGGCCACGAGGGTGGAGAGCGCGCCCACCCCTACAGGGTGCACCCCCTATTTCGTGGGCCCCTCGGGCAGCCACCGACCTACTTCTTCCTCCTATATATACCCACGTACCCCGAGAACATCAGAACAAGCCACGAAAACCTAGTTCCACCGCCGTAACCTTCTGTATCCGTGAGATCCTATCTTGGAGCCTTCGTCGGCGCTCTGCCGGAGGGGGAATCGACCATGGAGGGCTTCTACATCAACACCATGGCCCCTCTGATGAGTTGTGAGTAGTTTACCACAGACCTTCGGGTCCATGGTTATTAGCTAGATGGCTTCTTCTCTCTTTTTGGATCTCAATACCATGTTCTCCTCGATCTTCTTGGAGATCTATTCAATGTAACTCTTTTTGCGGTGTGTTTGTCGAGATCCGATGAATTGTGGGTTTATGATCAAGTTTATCTATGAGAAATATTTGAATCTCCTCTGAATTCTTTTATGTATGATTGAGTTATCTTTGCAAGTCTCTTCGAATTATCAGTTTGGTTTGGCCTGCTAGATTGATCTTTCTTGCAATGGGAGAAGTGCTTAGCTTTGGGTTCAATCTTGCGATGTCCTTTCCCAGTGACACCAGGGGCAGCAAGGCACGTATTGTATTGTTGCCATCGAGGATAAAAATATGGGGTTTATATCATATTGCATGAGTTTATCCCTCTACATCATGTCATCTTTCTTAATGCGTTACTCTGTTCTTATGAACTTAATACTCTAGATGCATGCTGGATAGCGGTCGATGTGTGGTGTAATAGTAGTAGATGCAGGCAGGAGTCGGTCTACTTGTCGCAGACGTGATGCCTATATACATGATCATGCCTAGATAATCTTATAATTATTTGCTTTTCTATCAATTGCTCGACAGTAATTTGTTCACCCACCGTAATGCTTATGTATCTTGAGAGAAGCCACTAGTGAAACCTATGCCCCCCGGGTCTATCTTTTATCATATAAGCTTTGAATCTACTTTTATTTGCATCTTTACTTTTCCAATCTATATTATAAAATACCAAAAATATATTTATCTTATCATATTATCTCTATCAGATCTCACTTTCGCAAGTGGCCGTGAAGGGATTGACAACCCCTTTATTGCGTTGGTTGCGAGTTCTTTGTTCGTTTGTGTAGGTGCGTGGGACTTTTGAGGAGCCTCCTACTGGATTGATACCTTGGTTCTCAAAAACTGAGGGAAATACTTACGCTACTATTGCTGCATCACCCTTTCCTCTTCAAGGAAAACCAACGCAAGCTCAAGACGTAGCACCGAGCAAACGCCCCGTCAAAGTACATGATCCATCCGTATGGTTCTTCATCTCCTAGTAGGAGGGAGCAGTCCTCGCCTTCTCCGTGATCCAGAGCATCGGTCCACTCGGCCACTAAGTCAGCGAGGGACACACCCTTGATGACCTTGGTGGTACTAAACTCGAGATCAAATGCTTGAAGCTCAATGTTCCATTCAGCGACTCGCTCGGCTGCGTTTGGGCTCCGGAGCACCCTTTCTAGCGGGTATGCTGAGACAACCTTGATGGGGTGGCCTTGAAACTAGTGACGCAGCTTCCTGGAGGCGACCAGAAGCGCGAGCAAGAGCTTCTGTGGCATGGGGTATCGTGTCCGGGCCTCCCTCAGTACTGTGCTGACAAAGTAGACGGGGTGCTCAACGAGGGAGGAGGCATCTGCAGAATCTTGTTGTTCACTGGGGCACAGGTCCCTTTTGGCCTCATGAGGCCCGTGCTCCGGAGCCTTGATGACCATGGGGTCATTCGTAACCTCAGGAGGAGTATCGGCCGTTGCGGCGGCAGAGACTTCAGATGCCTTCCCTGAGGTGTGCTGCACTTTGCTTGCTGGTCGTGCATCCTGCTGCGTCTTCTTGATCGGGCGCTCCTTCCTTAGAGCTACCAGGGAGACGCTTGCTGAGTGCGGGGTTGCTGCCAGATAGAGCACCAAGGGATCGAGAGGGCATGGTGCTACCATCACTAGCAGACTGGACAGATATCTCCTGAGGTCCTGGAAGGCTGCGTCTGCCTCGGGGGTCCACTTGAATGGCTCCTTCCTTTTCATCAGCTTGAAAATGGGAGGGCACGCTCCCCCAGCTTGGAAATGAAGCGTCCAAGCGAGGTTACGTCGCCAGCCAACTTCTGCATCTCCCTCAGGCTCTGCGGAGGGTTCATGTCTTCTATTGCCTTGACCTTTTTTGGGTTAGCTTTGATCCCTCTATGCGATACCAAGAAGCCCAGCAGCTTGCCAGAGGGGACCTCGAACACACACTTCTCGGGGTTGAGCCAGAGATCCATCATGCGCAGGCTGGCGAACGTCTCTTCCAAATATTCTATCAGAGTCCTGGCCTCCCGAGACTGTCGGTGTTCTGGGAACGGGGGGCGCAGACTTGCCTGCCTACGGCCTGCTACATGGCTCCACCAATGGCCCAATATGGCCCGTCTTCATCAACCCAACACTCAAGACCCTCGCAAGGGGCCAAGCCTCGCAGGGCGTACGACACAAGGCCCCCTCAGGAGTTACCTCACCAGGCAGGCTCGCGAGGAGGCGGAGAGACCAAGGCAAGGGGTACCTCGCGAGGTTCCCATGACGCAAGCCATGACAATCAAGACCAGGCGGGCGCCAGGCCGGCGCCATCCGCGCAGTGTCCTCATTTCCCCTTTGGTGCTAAGGGGGCAAGCGCAGGCACGGAGTACCAAGGAATCAGGCAAAGGTTTGCATATTGGTGCAACAGGACCAAGACCAGCAGGACGGAAGGACGGAGGTCACCATGGAGCCCAAGACGGCGTCACCACCAGCGCCTTTGGCAGGCAAAGACCACCTTTAGTCAGGACAGCCTGTACTAGCTATCCCCTTTCAAAATGGCCGTTGTTGGATCCCTTCCCGCTCAATATTTGGGAAGAGGACCAGGGCCTCTATAAATAGGGCTAGCCACCACAGTAGAAGGGACAAGGGAAGTTCATCCGCACACCACACCACCTCAAGAACACCTCTCCTCGCGAGGCTGTTCCTCCCTTGTACTGTTCATCATCAGCCCGAGAGGCAATCCACCACCACACACAGGAGTAGGGTATTACACCACAACGTTGGCCCGAACCTATATAAATCTTGTGTCCCTTGTGCTGTGAGTTCATCGCGCTAGCTTAGAGATCGCGGCGAGGTTGAGGGCATGTTTCGCTAGGAGGAAATCTTCATGCGCACCCCAGTGTTCGAACCTTAAGGGTTTTGCCGGAACCCGATATTCGACATTTGGCACGCCAGGTAGGGCTGCGCCAAAATCTCCTTTCTGCTGATCCCCGTCCCATCGCTTCATCGCATCCATGTCCGGTGACCCGATGACTGGCACCGGCCGCTGGGCCGCCTGGCCAGCTCGGGCCACGCCGGCTGCCCAAGAAGACCTCAACCCCGCGCCCCAGGCAGCCCGCGCATCGCAAAACGCTACGGGACGCGGGCGATGTGGTCACGCACTGCCCGGCCTTACTCCGCGGCAGGTGCGATCAGCCGCAAGGGCCTCAAGCCACACTGCAGCGACGACGCCGCACACCCGATGGGAACAAGCAAACATGAGAGCCGCGCTCACTATGGCTTGGAAGCTGCTATGATGCAAGTTGATGGAGAGCAGCCGGGATGCGCTGCTGGAGCGCGTCGCCGAGCTCCTGGATGCCACACCCTCGGGGGCACCTGTCACGCCCAATATGCGACCCTATCCAAAAGGAACTCGAAGGTCCCACCAAGGATAGACCCGCATATTGAAACGCTTTTGCAAGGTGGATATCATTACATCAACATTACATAATAGATGGGGATACATACATAAGGCATACAATGCCACATGAATACAACATCACAATACATCAGAGCATCATCCGACTACGGATGAAGCACAAACAGAAACTCAAACGACATCCACCCTGCTAGCCCAGGCTGCCGACCTGGAACCAATCCCCTGATCGAAGAAGAAGCAGAAGAAGAACTCAAGCAAACAAGCATCGCTCCCGCGTCATGATCATCGCATAACCTATACCTGCAACTGTTGTTGTAGTAATTTGTGAGCCACGAGGACTCAGCAATCCCATTACCATGGGTATCAAGACTAGCAAAGCTTAATAGGGAAGGAAGGGGTAAAGTGGTGAGGCAGCAGCAGCGACTAAGCATATATGGTGGCTAACATACGCAAATAAGAGCGACAAGAGAGCAAATGGAACGGTCGTCAACTAGTAATGATCAAGAAGTGATCCTGAACTCCTACTTACGTCAAACATAACCCAGAAACCGTGTTCACTTTCCGGATTCCGCCGAAAAGAGACCATCACGGCTACACACATGGTTGATGCGTTTTAATTCGGATCTGGTGTCAAGTTATCTACAACCGGACATTAACAAATTCCCATCTGCCTATAACCGCAGGCACGGCTTTCGAAAGATTATACCCTGCAGGGGTGTCCCAACTTAGCCTATGACAAGCTCTCGCGATCAACGAAGGAATAGACCTTCTCCCAGGAAGACCCAATCAGACTCGGAATCCCGGTTTACAAGACATTTCGACAATGGTAAAACAAGACCAGCAAAGCCTCCCGCTGTGCCGACAAATCCCGATAGGAGCTTCACATATCTCGTTCTCAGGGCACACCGGATGAGCCAGACGTCGGGTTGGCATAGACCCTGGTTGCCTAGGGGGCGCCGGACATCGCTCGGTTCGGACCAACACTTAGACAAGCA
>NC_041385.1:493745144-493748407 GCF_002162155.2 Triticum dicoccoides
AAAGATGACCCTCGGGTTGGCCGACCCAAGGGAAAGGATAGGTGGTGGTGAGGCAAATGGTAAAACCAAGGCTGGGCCTTGCTGGAGGAGTTTTATTCAAAGCGAACTGTCAAGGGGGTCCCATAAATCACCCGACCGTGTAAGGAATGCAAAATCCGGGAACATAACACCGGTATGACGGAAACTAGGGCGGCAAGAGTGGAACAAAACACTAGGCAAAAGGCCGAGTCTTCCACCCTTTACCAAGTATATAGATGCATTAATAATATAAGAGATATTGTGATATCCCAACCAAAATCCTGTCCACCATGGAGAAATCTTCAACTTCACCTGCAACTAGCAACGCTATAAGAGGGGCTGAGCAAAAGCGGTAACATAGCCAAACAACGGTTTGCATAGGAAAGGTATCAAAGGTTAGAGGTTCATGGCAATTTGGGATGGCTTGAATAAACAGGTGATAGGTAACGCAGCATAGCGATAGAACGAAGCAACTAGCATAGCAATGATAGTAGTGACATCCAGGGTAATGGTCATCTTGCCTAAAATCCCGCAAGGAAGAAGAACGAGTCCATGAAGAAGACGAACGGATGAAGCCGAACCAACTATAGACGAACGAAACCTCACGATCGCGACGAAACAGGAACTATCGAAAAGAAGCACACCACATGGTAAACACACCACACATGAACAAGACATGATGCACAACAAGCATGATGCATGACACTGCTACATGAAGATACTCATGGCAAGGGATGAGGCAAACAAGAGCAACACATCAAGGCAAGTTAAATGAGGCCGGGAACAACATATAACAATTCCGGTAAGTCCTCATATGCATATTTCGAAATTGGACCAGATCTGAATAAACCTTATGTTCAAGTTGTTAAACAGCAAGTTAAGATGCACAAGGAGGATCTACACGAGATTCTAGTCAAATTACATATAAAGTTCATTTGGTTCGGAGCTACGGCCTAGAAGATATGAGCAAAACAAGTTAAACATAGCATTGATGCAAAATGCACCCAAACATCAAGCAAACACACCAAAACAAGGATGCAACATGATAATACGAATCTACATGCAATTCTAATCAAGTTTCATATAGAGCACACTCAAAACGGAGCAACGGTTCAACACACACACATGGAACAAGTTTAAAGGACAAGCTGTCCAAAACAGCAACTAGGCATATTGCAAGCATCAAAACAACATGCTACAGCACCCCAACATGAGAACAAAAGACATGTGCATGATGTACAGGTAAAGCATTACAAAACATGAACACTGAGCTATCTCCAGAAATCACTAGAACATGCTCAAACACACATGGTAAGATTGCAAGTTATAACAATTCAGACTTTGCAGAAAATAACATCAGGTTGCAATGTTTAGAGCTATCAAACAACATGTTACAGGAGCTTATAATGACAAACAAAGGCATGGCATGAATCTAATAAATGCATAGATCAAAAGTCCCTTACTGACCATAAGCCAAAAAGGACCAGAAAATATGATGGCACCCATGTAAACATGGCAAGTTATATTACAGATTCAAACATGGCAGAAACAGAATTATGAAGACATGTAAATGAGCTTGTGCAACTCACTACAGACCATTACATCGAATGGCAAGGCAACCAACAGTAAGAAGGCATATTTGTGAAGCTAAGCATGGCAAGAGAAAGTTCATAGGGTGCATTGATCACTAGTAAAATACATGGAAACAACTGAACTTAATGTAAACAGGCTGACAACAACATTATGAAGCAACTTTGGAGCAAGACATGAACTAGGTAAAGCAACCTATAAATGCAACCAGGGGCATGGATGGATAGAGGATGATATGTAGATCAAAACATGTTTATAGAACATCTCCAGATTATGCATAGAATCACTAGTAGCAACATGTTTATATAGCATCACGAAATAACAGATTCAGCCTAGCAAAACAGCAACATCATGAACCCTACTTAACAAGCTCGATTCACTCACCACAAGTCATTGAATGACAAGATAAGCATAGCATCACCAAGAATACATGTTTGTGAAACAAACCAAGGCAAGAACAAGTCCATAGCATACAAGGATCAACTATAGCAACCTTGGCCAAATTGAATAACATGTAAACAATCTGCCAGGAAACATTTTGAAGCAAAAGTAGAGCATGAAAACGACATGAAAGACTACTCCATAATTGCAACAAAGGGCAAGAATGGATAGACAATAACCACATGTTCAAAACACCCTTACTGAAGTATCTCTAAATATGCATGGATCTCTCTGTAGCATCAAGTTTACACGGCATCAAAATAACAGCAGAACAGGGACTGAAATCACCAACATCATGATGCCTAGTTTGCATGCTTGTGCTAGTCACCATATTGATCACAAAAATACATGGCATACACCTCTGTAAAGAAGACATAGCATAGATCAAAACACATGTAGACATCAACCTCATAGGATGCACATATCAATCATGGCAAAAATGACAAAAGAGCTCGTTCTATTAACAGACAGCAGAAAACATCATGAAGCACTCTTACAACGATTATTCAGGCCTCAAGATGACCTCAAATGAATATGATGCAATGGAATGAAATGATGTACTCGTCGAGGCGAACAATTTGACATATTACACGCACGAAATGGAGCTACGGATGCAGAGATACAACAGGTCAAACATGCCATAAAAATTATTGCAGAATCGGGGACTTAGTGGATTATCACCTCCGCGAAAAGTCAACGCGGGACGGGTTCGACCCGGGACGGAGGAATCCGGGCGTTTGGTTGGTCGTGGTGGTGGATCCCATCCACCCTGCTGTTCCGGGCCGGATCTCGCCGGATCCGGCCGGAGTTTCGCCGGAGACGGTCGGAGAAGACGCCGGCGAGGACGGGGAAGGCCGGAGGGAGCGCGAGACGAAGGGGAGGCGACGGGGGCAGCATGGAGCACGACGAGGGGAGCCAGCGAGGAGATCCACGGCGCGGCGCGATGGTGGCCGGAGGGCGCGGCGGCGGGGCCGGAGGGCGCAGAGGAGGCGACGGCCTACGGGGCGGTGGCCGGTGGAGCCGTGGCCGGCGCGGGCGGCGGCCCCGGCCAGCGTGGGCGGCAGCGCAAGCGGGAGGCTAGGCGGCGTCGGGTTGCCGCGGGAGGAGCAGGGCGGCGCGGCGAGGCGCCCGGCGGTGGCGGCGGCGCACGCCGGCGAGGAGGCGCGGGGACGGGCGAGGCGGCGGACGGGCCGACTGGCCAGGCGGCGGGGACG
>NC_041385.1:493748674-493752469 GCF_002162155.2 Triticum dicoccoides
GACGCGCGGGCCCGCTTCGGGCCCTGCGGGCCGCGGCGGCGGGAGGCGCGAACAGGATAGGTGGCGCACTCCGATTCGGCGGGGGCGGCGGCGCAGAGGAGGTGGATTTAGGGTTTGGGGGGATTAGACCGGGAATTTCGGGGGGATGGGCATATTTATAGGTAGAGGGAGCTAGGAGAGTCCAAATGAGGAGCGGTTTTCAGCCACGCGATCGTGATTGAACGACCGAGAGCATGGAGGGGAGTTAGGTGGGGTTTGGGTCACTTTGGAGAGGTGTTGGGCTGCAAAGAGAAGGGGGGTTTTACGGTTACCCGGTTAATCGTTGGAGTACCAAACGACCTCCAAATGGCACGAAACTTGACAGGCGGTCTACCGGTGCTATACCAAGGCCGCTTGGCAAACCTTGGTCCATTCCGAGAAAGTTTAACACCCGCTCATGACGAGAGATGAAAGGGGAACGCCGGAGGGCATAGGAGTGCCGGATTGCGAAACGGACAACGGGGAAAATGCTAGGATGCATGAGACGAACACGTATGCAAAATGAAATGCACATGATGACATGATAAAATTCAACACGCAAGCAAATGACATGGCAACGACGGCGAATAACTGGCAGACACCTGGCGCATCGAATCCGGGGCGTTACAACACTCCTCCACTAACAAGAGATCTCGTCCCGAGATCTTAGGACCGAGACGGAAGGGAAAAGGGATGAGGTGAAACAAGAACTGAAGAGAAGAAGCAAAGAATCGAGAGCACTCGAGAAGAAGAGAGGAACGACGAGAATGACGAGAATCGAAAGTTCACTGAATCAGATAGACTAAGAAAGCACTCCGGTTAGAACGAGATAAGAAACGAATAAGACTAAAAGGATTTAGGTAGCACTCCGGTTGAAAATGGAATGAAAAGAACATGAACTTGAGAGGATGGAATGATACTTGATGAAGACATGACACAAAACCTCCGGAAAGAATTAAATCATGAAGAACCACCATGAAGAACTCTGGTGACAAAAGGATGATGAGATAGAATAAAGGATGAAAGAATAAGATGAGCCTTGCGATGATTCAGATGAAGGTTCCGACGAAATGACCGAGGAAATGGAACTCCGGAAAGAAAAGATGAAACACTTGGAGCTAGAATTCATTCATCAAGAACAAACTCCGAAGAAAAGGGATTACTCACTTGGATGAAATAAGAATAAGATTTATTGTATGCTTATCCTTCATCAAATTTAATTGATGACTAGCAATGGGTTTCTCTTACTACTTATTCTTCTTGAAAAAGGATTGAGAAGTGACATATCGCAAACTTGAGAAGGTCTTCATGAACCACCGGTAGGCTTGCAAAGAATGAATGAATAAAAAATGATGATCAAGGAAAAGAATCTTGAACGAACCACCGTAAGAATTCGAAAATGACGGATGAAAGAGAATGAATCACCGGGAAGAATTAGACGAACACAAATGCTAGAGGGGATTTAGATGCAAAAGAACAAAGAGATAATGAGCTGATTAAAGAACACTTGAACGAAGCACCGGATAATGGATAACAGTAGCTGAAATGATGGGGCGAAGAATTCTTCTGGAACGATGGCCTCCGATGAAAAGAAACAGAAATCAACTCCTGAAATACTCCGGATGGTTAAGAAAAGAATATCTGACAAATGGAATAATTCGAGATGATGATATGAAAACTCTTCTTCGATCTTCAAATGCCGACGAGAAACACCACCAACATTACTGAGATACTCCGGGAGAATGAAAAAGGAGGAAGGGTTGAACCAAAAGATGAAAAGAATTTGAAAGCGAACTTGGAGATGGCATCTGACTGATGGAATCCATTCTTATGTCACACTTTGAAAAGAATTTGGAATAGCTCCGGGAATAATTAGAAGAGTCAGGTAAGATCCTGGGAAAAGACCTGTGGGTTAGGGCCCACTGAAGAGAAAAACACCGTCGGATTGGGATGTTGAACAGATAGATGATGCACCGGAACAATAGAAATATTTGAATGAGGTGACAACCTCGAATTAATTGGAACACAGATGAATCTCCTGAGATGTCTTGAACACTCCGGAAGGATAAACTGACGAGAGGAGAACAAGAAGGGAAAACACTTGATCCGAGGGAAAGAATATGATCAACACCGAATACTTGAATTGGGTCCACCGGAAAAAGAAAAGGGATGAAGAATGCCGAACTAGACGAGAATTCACCAGTTGAGATAATTTACGAAAGACTGAAGAGGCTCCGCACGAATGAAATTAATGGTCAAGAGAGAGTCAGACTCCGGGAAGAAAAAGGGTGGGAGGGCGGGAAAACAAAGGCAACTTGGAAAGGGAAATCGACGAATATCTTGAAGAGAAAACACCGGTTGAAATTATTGAGGAAAGAAAGCAAAGACTTCGCACGAGTAGGATGGATACTCGATTATGAACTCCGGCTCTGAGAAGAAGAACAGGGAGGGCGGGTGGAAAAAAACAACTGAGGATTGAACTCAAAGATGAAGAGGCTCGAGTCGACTTGATGAGAAATGCACCGGATGAAAAGAGCTGAGAACCAACGATCGGAAAAGCAACTGCGTGAGCCTAAAGAAAAATTTGAATGGGAAGAGGAGTAATTCAAAACACCTACGTCAAGATTCCTTACCAGAGCGACGAAGGGGCTGAGGAGTAAAAAGAATTCCTACTCTCCGATATAACTAGACTCCGAAAACAGTTTTTTTTTGTAGACTCAACAACGGCCAAACTACACGATCAATCAAGGGGGCTCCTAAGGTCGGTCGAAGCTCTGATACCAACTTGTCACGCCCAATATGCGACCCTATCCAAAAGGAACTCGAAGGTCCCACCAAGGATAGACCCGCATATTGAAACACTTTTGCAAGGTGGATATCATTACATCAACATTACATAATAGATGGGGATACATACATAAGGCATACAATGCCACATGAATACAACATCACAATACATCAAAGCATCATCCGACTATGGATGAAGCACAAACAGAAACTCAAACGACATCCACCCTGCTAGCCCAGGCTGCCGACCTGGAACCTATCCCCTGATCGAAGAAGAAGCAGAAGAAGAACTCAAGCAAACAAGCATCGCTCTCGCGTCATGATCATCGCATAACCTGTACCTGCAACTATTGTTGTAGTAATCTGTGAGCCACGAGGACTCAGCAATCCCATTACCATGGGTATCAAGACTAGCAAAGCTTAATAGGAAAGGAAGGGGTAAAGTGGTGAGGCACCAGCAGCGACTAAGCATATATGGTGGCTAACATACGCAAATAAGATCGAGAAGAGAGCAAATGGAACGGTCGTCAACTAGTAATGATCAAGAAGTGATCCTGAACTCCTACTTACGTCAAACATAACCCAGAAACCGTGTTCACTTCCCGGACTCCGCCGAAAAGAGACCATCACGGCTACACACACGGTTGATGCGTTTTAATTCAGATCTGGTGTCAAGTTATCTACAACCGGACATTGACAAATTCCCATCTGCCTATAACCGTAGGCACGGCTTTCGAAAGATTATACCCTGCAGGGGTGTCCCAACTTAGCCCATGACAAGCTCTCGCGATCAACAAAGGAATAGACCTTCTCCCAGGAAGACCCGATCAGACTCGGAATCCCGGTTTACAAGACATTTCAACAATGGTAAAACAAGACCAGCAAAGCCTCCTGTTGTGCCGACAAATCCTGATAGGAGCTGCACATATCTCGTTCTCAGGGCACACCGGATGAGCCAGACATTGGGTTGGCATAGACCCTGGTTGCCCA
>NC_041385.1:493752647-493755606 GCF_002162155.2 Triticum dicoccoides
TTTATTCAAAGCGAACTGTCAAGGGGGTCCCATAAATCACCCGACCGCGTAAGGAACGCAAAATCCGGGAACATAACACCGGTATGACGGAAACTAGGGCGGCAAGAGTGGAACAAAACACTAGGCAAAAGGCCGAGTCTTCCACCCTTTACCAAGTATATAGATGCATTAATAATATAAGAGATATTGTGATATCCCAACCAAAATCCTGTCCACCATGGAGAAATCTTCAACTTCACCTGCAACTAGCAACGCTATAAGAGGGGCTGAGCAAAAGCGGTAACATAGCCAAACAACGGTTTGCATAGGAAAGGTATCAAAGGTTAGAGGTTCATGGCAATTTGGGATGGCTTGAATAAACAGGTGATAGGTAACGCAGCATAGCGATAGAACGAAGCAACTAGCATAGCAATGATAGTAGTGAGATCCAGGGTAACGGTCATCTTGCCTGAAATCCCGCAAGGAAGAAGAACGAGTCCATGAAGAAGACGAACGGATGAAGCCGAACCAACTGTAGACGAACGAATCCTCACGATCGCAACGAAACAGGAACTATCGAAAAGAAGCACACCACATGGTAAACACACCACACATGAACAAGACATGATGCACAACAAGCATGATGCATGACACGGCTACATGAAGATACTCATGGCAAGGGATGAGGCAAACAAGAGCAACACATCAAGGCAAGTTTAAATGAGGCCGGGAACAACATATAACAATTCCGGTAAGACCTCATATGCATATTTCGAAATTGGACCAGATCTGAATAAACCTTATGTTCAAGTTGTTAAACAGAAAGTTAAGATGCACAAGGAGGATCTACACGAGATTCTAGTCAAATTACATATAAAGTTCATTTGGTTCGGAGCTACGGCCTAGAAGATATGAGCAAAACAAGTTAAACATGGCATTGATGCAAAAGGCACCCAAACATCAAGAAAACACACCAAAACAAGGATGCAACATGATAATATGAAGCTACATGCAATTCTAAGCAAGTTTCATATAGAGCACACTCAAAACGGAGCAACGGTTCAACACACACACATGGAATAAGTTTAAAGGACAAGCTGTCCAAAACAGCAACTAGGCATATTGCAAGCATCAAAACAACATGCTACATCACCCCAACATGAGAACAAAAGACATGTGCATGATGTACAGGTAAAGCATTACAAAACATGAACACTGAGCTATCTCCAGAAATCACTAGAACATGCTCAAACACACATGGTAAGATTGCAAGTTATAACAATTCAGACTTTGCAGAAAATAACATCAGGTTGCAATGTTTAGAGCTATCAAACAACATGTTACAGGAACTTATAATGACAAACAAAGGCATGGCATGAATCTACTAAATGCATAGATCAAAAGTCCCTTAATGACCATAAGTCAAAAAGGACCAGAAAATATGATGGCACCCATGTAAACATGGCAAGTTATATTACAGATTCAAACATGGCAGAAACAGAATTATGAAGGCATGTAAATGAGCTTGTGCAACTCACTACAGAGCATTAAATGGCATGGCAAGGCTACCAACAGTAATAAGGCATATTTGTGAAGCTAAGCATGGCAAGAGAAAGTTCATAGGGTGCATGGATCACTAGAAAAACACATGGAAACAACTGAACTTAATGTAAACAGGCTGACAACAACATTATGAAGCAACATTGGAGCAAGACATGAACAAGGTACAACAACCTATAAATGTAACCAGGGACATTGATGGATAAAGGATGACATGTAGATCAAAACATGTTTATAGAACATCTCCAGATTATGCATAGAATGATTAGTAGCAACATGTTTATATAGCATCACGAAATAACAGATTCAGCCTAGCAAAACAGCAACATCATGAACCCTACTTAACAAGCTCGATTCACTCACCACAAGTCATTGAATGACAAGATAAGCATAGCATCATCAAGAAGACATGTTTGTTAAACAAACCAAGGCAAGAACAAGTCCATAGCATGCAAGGATCAACTATAGCAACCTTGGCCAAATTGAATAACATGTAAACAATCTGCGAGGAAACATTTTGAAGAAAAAGTAGAGCACGAAAACGACATGATATACTACTCCATAATTTCAACAAAGAGTATGAATGGATAGACAATAACCACATGTTCAAAACACCCTTACTGAAGTATCTCTAAATATGCATGGATCTCTCTGTAGCATCAAGTTTACACGGCATCAAAATAACAGCAGAACAGGGACTGAAATCAGCAACATCACGATGCCTAGTTTGCATGCTTGTGCTAGTCACCACATTGATCAAAAAAATACATGGCATACACCTCTGTAAATAAGACATAGCATAGATCAAAACACATGTAGACATCAACCTCATAGGATGCACACATCAATCATGGCAAAAATGACAAAAGAGCTCGTTCTGTTAAGACACAGCAGAAAACATCATGAAGCACTCTTACAACGATGATTCAGGCATCAATATGACCTCAAATTAATATGATGCAATGGAATGAAATGATGCACTCGTTGAGGCGAACAATTTGACATATTACACGTACAAAACGGAGCTACGGATGCAGAGATACAACAGGTCAAACATGGCATGAAAATTATTGCAGAATCGAGGACTTAGTGGATTATCACCTCCGCGAAAAGTCAACGCGGGACGGGTTCGACCCGGGACGGAGGGGTCCGGGCATTTGGTTGGTCGTGGTGGTGGATCTCATCCACCCTGCTGTTTCGGGCCGGATCTCGCCGGATCCGGCCGGAGTTTCGTCGGAGACGGTCGGAGAAGACGCCGGCGAGGACGGGGAAGGCCGGAGGGAGCGCGGGACGACGGGGAGGCGACGGGGGCGGCGCGGAGCACGACGAGGGGCGCCGGCGAGGAGATCCGCGGTGCAGCGCGATGGTGGCTGGAGGGCGCGGCGGCGGGGCCGGAGGGCGCGGAGGAGGCGACGGCCTG
>NC_041385.1:493756223-493834492 GCF_002162155.2 Triticum dicoccoides
GACGGGCGGACGGGCCAGGCGGCGGCGACGCGCGGGCTCGCGCGGGCCCGCTTCGGGCCTCGCGGGCCGCGGCGGCGGGAGGCGCGGACGGGACAGGTGGCGCGCTCCGATTCGGCTGGGGCGGCGGCGCGGACATGTCCGGCGTCGCCTGGACGTGTCCGGCGGCGCAGAGGAGGTAGATCTAGGGTTTGGGGGGATTAGACCGCGAATTTCGGGGGGATGGGCATATTTATAGGTTGAGGGAGCTAGGAGAGTCCAAATGAGGAGCGGTTTTCGGCCACGCGATCGTGATCGAATGACCGAGAGCATGGAGGGGAGTTAGATGGGCTTTGGGTCACTTTGGAGAGGTGTTGGGCTGCAAAGAGAAGGGGGGTTTTACGGTTACCCGGTTAACCGTTGGAGTACCAAATGACCTCCAAATGGCACGAAACTTGACAGGCGGTCTACCGGTGCTATTCCAAGGCCGCTTGGCAAACCTCGGTCCATTCCGAGAAAGTTTAACACCCGCTCACGACGAGAGATCAAAGGGGAACGCCGGAGGGCATAGGAGTGCCGGATTGCGAAACGGACAACGGGGAAAATGCTCGGATGCATGAGACGAACACGCATGCAAAATGAAATGCACATGATGACATGATAAAATGCAACACGCAAGCAAATGACATGGCAACGACGGCGAATAACTGGCAGACACCTGGCGCATCGAATCTGGGGCGTTACATCACCGCCCTTCTGCTTCCAGCTTCCACCCCGGGCCCCGGTCGGATCACGCGACGGGCCTCTCCGCGCCTGCGCGCCCTCAGGCACACCCCAAGGCATCGTCGACACCAGCTCAACCATCGGCGCCGGACGTCAGGCTGCACCAGCACCACCTCTGATGAACGAGGGCATGCGCATCACCGCCTATGGCCCGGACGGGCCGCTGCCCTGCCATCCTCAAGACGGCGCGCTAGGCCAGGCCACATGGAGCGTGGGGCACTACGGCGAAGTCTCTGAGGCGGCGGCCTCGGAGGCTTACGTGCCTCGCATGGTGGATCGGGAGTACACGCTGGAAGACGACCCTGGCTCGTTCCTCGGGTCAGGCTGGGAGGAAGAGACGCCAGAAGCCAAGCCTTTTCAGGAGCCTCAAGGAAGACTCACCAATCATGCTAGCAGCAGCAGCTACCGGGTACTGCTAATTCCTCAGGAGCAAGCTTATTCTAACCATGGGTCGCAGGAGGTTCAGCTCACAGCAGTGGACGGCTGCCCCAGCTCGGCAGCCTCCCTTCCGCCAGGAGGAGCAGACTAGGGGCTGCAAGAGAGGGGTCGGGAGCCAGGCCCCTCCCCACGATGCATGGAGCAAGGTGTCCCCCGGAGGTAGGACCTCTGTCGGGGAGGTGCTGCAAAACCTACCCCTGGCAGAGGACCCGTGGTTGCCGAGGGTGCCGCTGGCGTCCCCTTTACCCCATTGGCGTCGTCCTTGGTCTCTGGCCGCCGTCAATGGTGGTCGAGGGTGGCGCAACGTGGGGCCCTCGTCTGGCGATATGAAGCAATGCCCGGTGCCTATGAAGAAGGACCGGTGCCTGTGAAGATCGCCGCCCATGACACTCTCACGTAATAATGAGTGGGGTTGTACACGCCTCGGAGTCTCTGGAGAGCCGCCCTTGGGCCTCGGGGGCTCCCTCCCACGCCCAGTGGCAGCACTTAGCTCCGTGCTGGTGAGAAGACGTCGAAGAAAAGACTAGGTGTCGGATGCAGCCTTTTGCTTTTTGCCTCCCTTTCTATGGTCGAGCTTCCTTGCTTCGGATTTAAGTTGAGGTTGAATTTGCATTTGTGTGTGCGGGGGGGGGGGGGTGCCTTTTCTCGCTCGTGTGATTTCTTGTGTTCTGGTTTCTGCCCCAATTTGGAGTTGGCACCAGCTGCCTCCCCCTCGCGAGCCCCTCGTGGGCGAGGCTGGGCGTAGCGCACATACGCTGTGCGCATGCCATACCACGTCCGGCACTTGCTCTCGCGAGGCCCGCTCGACTAGGTCGACAGGTCCCTCAGGGGATCCTCGGGGGCTCACGACCTCGCGAGCCTATTCAGGACTTGTCCTAGCTAAAGGTAAACCACAACAACAAGCTCATCGCAGGGCCCGTAGGATCATGGAGGCACATGTTCAACATCATTCCTAAAATCATACGGATGGCAACCTTTTTACATGAGGGGCTTCCCCTCCCAAAATACTCTTACAACCTTTGGGGCCGCGCCCGAGCTTTTGTGTGCAGGATAAACAGCAGAGAAACACGGGATCAGTCATACATATCGCTCACCGCATCCTCCTGGTCGCCTCCAGACGCATCGCTGGCGCCGCTGTCGCTGGCATCGCCATCACCATCACCGGCGCCACCGTCACCACCATCGACCACGTCTCCACCATCCGCCACGACTACCACCCCATCATTGTCAGAAGCGAAGGCCCTAACAAGCGCATCCACGTTGTCCTCCAACCACCGCGCCAGGTCACCCCGGATGGCCTAGGGCACCGGGGCCATGATGACGTCAAAGTCAAAGTTGGGATCGGTGTTCTGAAGATGGCTGAAGGCGCGGGAAAAGGCACGCCCAAGCAGGCTGCAGCTCCTCTCCTCGACAAGTTGGCGAGCTCTCCTGGAGCAGTTCTCCAGGCGCATCACCACATCGGTGAAGAAGCGGAGATGACTGGCATAGTTGGTCACGTGAGGATGCGGGGTGTCCTCATCACAGATGTTGCCCAGGGCCGCGTTGGCCCCGTTCCTAAGTTCCTGGAGCATGGGTCTGTGCATGTTCCCTAGTGTCTGCCACTGAAGCACTTCCTCTCTGTTCTGCTGTGCAATGGACTCAGCGTCGTAAACCCGCTGTTGAAGAAAAAGCAGCTCGGCACGGGCGGAGGTCAGCTCAGCCTGCATCGATACCAAGGCGGCTGCGGCAGCTTCTGCGCGCTGCTCCGCTTCAGTCAGCTTGGACCTAAGGGCGGTAGTCCTGCCCGCAGCCTCGGCTTCAACCAGCTCCAGCTTCAGGTCATACCTGCTCACAAGATCTGCGCGAGCCTCCGCCACGCGGCGGTTGACCTCTTCCTGGACTCGAGCCTCGCGCTCGCCAACATCATCCTCCGCCTGGGTAACCTGGCGCTCCCTCGTCTCCAACCGCTCAAGATCAAGATTTTGCTCGGCGGCCTCCAGCGTCAGCGCTTCCTCACGCCTATGGAGCTCCTCCTCCTCGACAAGCGTCCCCTTCAGCGATGCAAGGGAGGCCTGGCGCAACTCCACTTGCTGCTCCAGGGTGGTGCTCCAGGCTTGGAGCTCCCACGCGCGTTTCTCTGTGATCTCATGATGATGATCTGCATCCCGAGCCTCCTCCAGAGCTCTGGAGCAGGCCTCTGGCGAGGCTGCAAGGGACGCCTCAGCCTTCGCATTGTCAAGCTCGCATTGGTGGCGCGCGTGGTTTATGGCCACCTTCAGCTTGCATCGCTCCTCAATCAGTCGTAGGCCCTCAGCTTCAAGGCGCGTGTCCACATCTGCAAGCTCTCCACCAAGCTGACCCATCGCGTCCATTGCCTTCTGGAGGAACTCGTGGCGGACAATGCTTCATTCGCGTGCAAGCTCGAGCATGCTGCTGATGTCGTCCCTCGTCGCTGGTGTTGTCTGTGGGACCATAAGAGGTTCGCCCTTTCTCAGCAGGGGGATGGGGGCTGGCGCCCCCACAGTCGCCAGCCAGGCCCCGCCAGGGACCCGGACTGCCGGGGGCTCGCCACTTGAAGAGGCGCCCAGGATTGACGCCAACCATTCGCCGTCCACGACCAGAGGAGGAGCCCTGGGCAGGCTGACTGCTCTCCAGGAAGGGTTGTAAAGCAAAGGCGGCAAGGGCACGGGCTCAAGACACCTTGCAGGCAGGCTTGCTTCTCCGGCTGACCCCGTGTCAGGGGCAGCTTGTAAGCTCGGTACGCTCAAGCCAAGAGATGAAGGCAAGGCCGGAGGAGGTTGCTTCTCGGGTGACCCCGCGGGCTTGGCAGGAGGGATCCTAAAGAGCCACAGTCAGGAAGGAAAGCGGCAATTGATGAATTACAAGGACAAGGTACTTACTTGTCTATGGCGGTGTACTTTCTATGCTTCAACGGCCGGAAGGTGCGACCACTGCAGCTCGAAGACTCCTTCCTCGTGCAGAGCGCGGCGAAGTCCACGCGGAACCAACCAAGGCACTGAACGTGAGGTCCAGCATGGGGCATGGCTGGACAAGCACCCAGGCAGTCGACCTCAGGAGCTCCGGCCTCAGGAGCAGCTGGCTGCATCGCCCCCTCAACAACCGTCCCAGGGCGAGCTTCATGGGTTCCGGAGGATAACGCCTTGGGAGCCCCAGGCGGGGTTGGTGCCTCGGCACCCGAGCCTCCAGCGTCAAGCGATGCTTGCTCCCCTGCGACCACTCTCGGGGCAAGCTCAGTGCCGGCGGCAAGCAGGGGAGCCACGGCGACATGATTCTTGCGAGGACCCGCAAGGCCAACCGGGCGCAGCCCCCACTTGTCAAAGGAAGGCATCTGTCCCGCGAACTCGACCCTGTTCGAGCAGAGATACAAGAGGCTACCCTCTTGCGGCATATCACCTGGCGAGGAGTTGCCAGTCAAGACCTCGAGCATCGTACTCAGCGCTTCAGGTGAAAGTTCCGACTCCTGAAGCCTCATGTGATCCTGGTCACTAGACAGGGCCCATATCGGCCGGGAATGGCGCCGGACAGGAGCAATACGACACCGGAGGAACTCCTTTACCACCCGGGGCGCGGTCACGCCAAGATCTCTCAACCTCTTTAGTCGGAACCAAACAAAGGAAAGGCGAGGGCTCACGAGCCTCTCATGGCCCCAGCCGGGGTTCGGGACAGCAGACGGCAATGGAGGCGAGGGTAGGTGGCCGAGCACTCCGACATCCACATATATCCATCACGTCTGGAACCCGCTCATGGACGGCGGGAGGTCAAAATCAATCCCAGAGGCAGTCGTCTCTGCCACGGCCTGGAAGCTCACGCACCCCGAGCACTGCGAGGGGTTGGTCAGGCGCAGCGAGAAGAAGTGGCGCAAGAGGGCGACGGAAGGAGTAGTGCCCACCATAGCTTCGCAAACAAAGGCGAAGACGGCGAGAAGGGCAACGGATTGGGGATCAAGATGCATCATGTGGATCTGATAATGGGAAAGCATCACATTGAAGAAGGCGGAGAAAGGGGGGACCATGCCAGCCCACAGGGCGTCAACAAAGAATCGAACCTCAGCGACTGTCCTGTCAATGGAGGCGCGTGATGCAGGCCAAGCCACCGTCTTTCCACACTCGTTGAAGCTGGTAGCGAGCGCGGGGTAAACCTTGCCCATGGCCTCCAGGTTGAGCACCAGCGACCGGCCGATGACGGGCTCGATTGTCAGGGGCGGACTGGCTGAGGACATAGGCTTCTTCCCCTTTTCCGCACTAGTCGGTGCCATGGCAATGGAGGGGGTAGAGCTCAATTTAGATTGGGAGCGGAAGCAGGAGCCCGAGGAAAGAGGGGGAATAGGAAGCACGCTGCCTGCAAGTAGGAAATAATTGTGTAGGGCGCCGTGGCCGCCTAGGCCGGCGGATATTGGGGCAGCGTGGGGAAGCGGAGACGCCCATGTCCAATCAGTCGCCAAGCGTCAACCAAGGCCGCAGGCTGTTGGGGCACGTGGTGCTCCGCCCTTGCCCTTTGGCTTCGCTGCTAAGCCAAGTCCGAGCGTGCCTTGGGCCCGGGGGCTACTCTCGGCATTCTGGGAACGGGGGTGTCGGTGTCAAAACCGGCGGATCTTGGGTAGGGGGTCCCGATCTGTGTGTCTTAGGATGATGGTAACAGGAAGCAAGGGACACAATGTTTACCCAGGTTCAGGCCCTCTCGATGGAGGTAAAACCCTACTTCCTGCTTGATTAATATTGAAGATATGAGTAATACAAGAGTAGATCTACCACAAGATCGTAGAGGCTAAACCCTAAGAGCTAGCCTATGATGGTATGATTGTAATTGTGATCGGCCTTCTAAGGACCATCCTCTCCGGTTTATATAGTCACCGGAGAGGGTTAGGGTTTACATGGAGTCGGTTACAAGGAAGGAAATATAATATCCAGATCGCCAAGCTTGTCTTCCACGCAAAGGAGAGTCCCATCCGGACACGGGCCGAAGTCTTTGAGTCTTGTATCTTCACGCTTCAATAGTCCGGACGATGTATATAGTCCGGCTGTTCAGATACCCCCTTATCCAGGACTCCCTCAGTAGCCCCTGAACCAGGCTTCAATGATGATGAGTCCGGCGCGCAGTCTTGTCTTCGGCATTGCAAGGCGGGTTCCTACTTCTGAATACTCCAAGGTTATTATCGAACACATAGGCCGTGTCCGGATCTGCAAGATGATCTTCACATACCCTAGCATAAATTCTTTCTGCTAACAATCTTTGTATGTCGTGCCCTTGCATCATGGCCAGGTCTAACACGAACCGGCGTCTCCTGCTCCACCTTGACTCGCGTTGCGAGGCGGTTTTATTGGCACATCCTGCCAAAGTAGAGATCGTGTTCCTCTTAATACGGGATCTTTCATCAATATGGGCATATGTGACCCCATGGCGACTGTTGGTATGATTCCATGTATTTTAGATAAGTCTCAAGCGGTCATGCTGAGGACTCTTGGTATTCATCCCTTTTATAAAGGGGTCAAGGCCTACACCTCTTTTCCACCTCTCCTTCTCCTTCTCGCACCTCGAGCTCCAACACTCAAAACCTAAGCTCCAACACCCCAGATCCTCCAATATGTCCGGATCCGATGTAACAGGCCGGTGGGTGGCCTCCTCGATTCAAGAGGAGGACATTGCAAAGCTTAGGGAGGTCGGATACCTGACCGCCGATATCCAGCACAGGCTTCCTGCTCCGGGGCAAGTTATCCCCGCGTCGGAGACCAAAGAGAGCGTCGTGTTTGTCCCTCACTTCCTCCGAGGCCTAGGCCTCACCCTCGACCCCTTTGTGAGGGGGCTCATGTTCTACTATGGCTTCGATTTCCATGATCTGGCTCTAGATGCCGTCCTCCATATCTCATCGTTCATTATCATGTGCGAGGCTTTTCTCCACGTCAACCCACACTTCGGCTTATGGCTCAAGACCTTCAATGTGAAGCCGAAGATGATCGAGGGGCGACATGTGGAGTGCGTAGGTGCCATAATAAGCAAGAACGCCGATGCCCCATGGCCAGAGGGTTCTTTTCCGGAAGTATCCGATGTGTGGCAACGGAGGTGGTTTTATGTCACAGCTCCCAGAGGCAGAAAGTGGGTAGCTGCCCCCGAGTTCTGCTCAGGCCCTCCGTCACAGTTAGCGTCTTGGACCGACGTAGGACGGAATTATGGGCCTGCTGGCGATGTACCAGAACTGCAGAATCGTATCCGGGATCTTATTGAGAGGGACATAAATCTTGTCAGCATAATTCAAGTGATGCTAATCTGGCGGATGTTGCCGTGCAAACATCGGCCTCTCCGGATGTGGGAGTTTAATCCGGAGGGTCCACGGACTATTAAGCACTTCTTCGGCCTGAAGCTCGAAGAATGTGTAAATTATTCTTTGGACCTCAAGTAAAGTGTTCAGACACCACCGAGGATGCGGGCCTAAGCTGCAATCGCCTAGATGCCCAAGTAAGTAACATTAAAGCCGGTCACTTCATTTATATTTATCATAACTATTATTCTGAAAATCCTTCCGTGGCCAAGAATGGCTCAACAAGGCGGAGAGAATCAGGTGTCCGGCGCCACTTCCTGAAGGCTCGCCTAGTCCAACCATTGCAAAGATGCTGGGCCGGGCGCTCAGCAAAATCCCTTCAGGGAAAGGCGAAGGAAAGGGCAATGAAGCCGAACTTCACGCGCTATGCATCCAGACAGGGAAAATCGGTACCCATCCTATGGAGGATAGCCGCGAAGGGGAGGTCAAAGCCTGCTCCCCACGCGGGAAGAAGAGGGCCGCCTCCGAAGATTTGGAGGCGGAGACGCCCAAGCAAGGGAAGAAAGCATCACCAGGGGCTCTGCCGCGACGGGCACCCTCACCGCGTCGTGCCCACCAACGGGCCAGCCCTCCACCGAGCCGTAAGTTATTCATTAATTCGAAGGTATGGTGTTACTCCGAGATCCATAACCGGGACTTCGTCTTTTGCAGTCTGGCGAGCAGCTCTTCTCAACAGAGTTCGTCTTCGGGGGACCTACTTCCGGAGATGATGGAGAGTGAGACTCCACCCCCCTCTCCGCCTCATGAGGTGGGCGACACCGAGGTGTCATCACGGAGGAGTCCGGACCTGCCGAAGCCGGAGGCTAACACGTCAGCCGCCCTGAGCCTGGAGCATTTGGCTCCCACGGGGGGCGATGAGAAGGGTCCGACACAGTTTAGTGTCCAGCCGGACGTACTGATAGGCCGTCTGGAGCGAGCCACGCTCTTGGAGGAGCACCGCTCTTTAATGAGAACGATGCTCACGAAGATTTCATCCGCTACTATCGGTTTGAATGAGGCATTTACAAGCCTGCTCAAAGGCTTGGAGGTATGTAGTGAAAAATGCACAATTTTTTGATTATGAAGCACGCGCTAGGTGTGCTCCCTATAGATAGTAGCCCCTGACACTCTGGTTACCCGCCATAGGTGGCAAACGGGGGATCATATACTAATGTCTGCGCCGTACATGTGCGCAGATATACAAGGATCCGGTAGCCGACCAGTCTGTTGAAGTGGCCGAACTAAGGAGGCAGATCGAATCCATTGATGCCGATATCACGCTGGTGAATAAACGGCTGGAGGAGTCACAGGGTATGTGCTCGGCTTCCCTTATTATGATGTATAGGAAAATGCAAGAGGGGCATAATATTAATGCAATGTGTTTGCACTGCAGATGGTGCTGCTGCCGTGGAAGCCCTGAGGGCAGAACTAGCTCAAGCCAAGGAACAAGCTCGGGCTAGCAATGCGGCTGCCCTAAAGGCGGCCGAAGAATTGAGAGCCGAACAGGCTGCTCATCGTCGAGGCAAGGAAAAGATAGCCAAAATGGCTGGGGAGTTAAAAAATGCCGCCGACCGGTACGCACTCCTCGAAAAGGAGAATAAGGCTAGTTCGGCCGAGCTGGATAAGGCACTTAATGCCGCCAAGGAGATGCGAACCGAGATCCGCATTATGCGGGAGAAGCTCCAACAGGCCGACAAAATCGTGGTTGGGGGCTCATACTTACTGCGGACGAAGTTCTTGGATCCGAAGTATGCTCCCATGGCTGGGCGCTTGAGTCCTGCAGACGCATATGCGGACTTGGCGAATAGTACAGCTGACGCTGTCAAGTTCTTCGAGGGTCAAGGTGATGAAGAAGTGGAGGAGCTTTTCTGGTCATAGTTCAATGCTCCCACTCGCCCGCTGTCGCTGAATGAGAAGGTGGCTGCGATGGCGGAGCTCCACAGGCTGTCCGGGCTTGCAATGCTGTTTGTAATAGACCATCTTTGGCCGAAGGGGCCTAAGCCGGACAGCTACTTTGGTTTGTTGCAGCAATTCCTTGGAGTCGTGTCTCAGATTGACGCCATGAGCAGGTCGGCGTGCATAGAGGGTGCGCGGCTGGCTCTAGTGTTGGGGAACGTAGCAGAAATTCAAAATTTTCCTACGTGTCACCAAGATCTATCTATGGAGAAACCAGCAATGAGGGGAAGGAGAGTGCATCTACATACCCTTGTAGATCGCTAAGCGGAAGCGTTCAAGTGAACGGGGTTGATGGAGTCGTACTCGTCGTGATTCAAATCACCGATGATCAAGTACCGAAAGGACGGCACCTTCGCGTTCAACACACGTACAGCCTGGTGACGTCTCCCATGCCTTGATCCAGCAAGGAGAGAGGGAGAGGTTGAGGAAGACTCCATCCAGCAGCAGCACAACGGCGTGGTGGTGATGGAGGAGCGTGGCAATCCTGCAGGGCTTTGCCAAGCACCGCGAGATATGAGGAGAAAGAGAGGGAGGGCTGCACCAACAGGCAGAGATCGAATCACGTGTTATGTGCAGCCCTAGGCCTCACTATATATAGGGAAGAGGGAGGAGGGTGCGCCCCCTCTAGGGTTCCCACCCTAGGGGGTGCGGCAGCCCTAGATGGGAAAGGGGCGGCGGCCAAGGGAGGATTCCCTCCCCCCAAAGGCACCTAGGAGGTGCCTTCCCCTCCTAGGACTCTTCCTTAGGGTTCCCCCTTCACCCTAGGCGCATGGGCCATGAGGGAAGTGGCGCCCCAGCCCACTTTGGGCTGGATCCCTTCCCACTTCAGCCCATGGGACCCTCCGGGATAGGTGGCCCCACCCGGTGGACCCCCGGGACCCTTCCGGTGGTCCCGGTACAATACCGATGACCCCGAAACTTGTCCCGATGGCCGAAATAGGACTTTCTATATATAAATCTTTACCTCCGGACCATTCCGGAACTCCTCGTGACGTCCGGGATCTCATCCGGGACTCCGAACAACATTCGGTAACCACATACAAACTTCCTTTATAACCCTAGCGTCATCGAACCTTAAGTGTGTAGACCCTACGGGTTCGGGAGATATGCAGACATGACCGAGACGTTCTCCGGTCAATAACCAACAGCGGGATCTGGATACCCATGTTGGCTCCCACATGTTCCACGATGATCTCATCGGATGAACCATGATGTCAAGGACTCAATCGATCCCGTATACAATTCCCTTTGTCTAGCGGTATTTTACTTGCCCGAGATTCGATCGTCGGTATACCGATACCTTGTTCAATCTCGTTACCGGCAAGTCTCTTTACTCGTTCCGTAACACATCATCCCGTGATCAACCCCTTGGTCACATTGTGCACATTCTGATGATGTCCTACCGAGTGGGCCCAGAGATACCTCTCCGCTTACACGGAGTGACAAATCCTAGTCTCGATTCGTGCCAAACCAACAGACACTTTCGGAGATACCTGTAATGCACCTTTATAGCCACCCAGTTACGTTGTGACGTTTGATACACCCAAAGCATTCCTACGGTATCCGGGAGTTGCACAATCTCATGGTCTAAGGAAAAGATACTTGACATTAGAAAAGCTTTAGCATACGAACTACACGATCTTTGTGCTAGGCTTAGGATTGGGTCTTGTCCATCACATCATTCTCCTAATGATGTGATCCCGTTATCAATGACATCCAATGTCCATAGCCAGGAAACCATGACTATCTGTTGATCCCAACGAGCTAGTCAACTAGAGGCTCACTAGGGACATATTGTGGTCTATGTATTCACACGTGTATTACGATTTCCGGATAATACAGTTATAGCATGAATAAAAGACTATTATCATGAACAAAGAAATATAATAATAACACTTTTATTATTGCCTCTAGGGCTTATTTCCAACAGTCTCCCACTTGCACTAGAGTCAATAATCTAGTTCACATCACTATGTGATTAGCACTCAATGAGTTCTGGGTTTGATCATGTTGCTTATGAGAGAGGTTTTAGTCAACGGGTCTGAACCTTTCAGATCCGTGTGTGCTTTACAAATCTCTATGTCATCTCCTAGATGTAGCTACCATGTTCTATTTGGAGCTATTCCAAATAACTATTCTACTTGGAGCTATTCTAAATTGTTGCTCCATTATACGTATCCGGTATCTCTACTTAGAGCTATCCGGATAGGTGTTAAGCTTGCATCGACGTAACCCTTTACGACGAACTCTTTTACCACCTCCATAATCGAGAAAATTCCTTAGTCCACTAGTTACTAAGGATAACCTTGACCGCTGTCCTGTGATCCATTCTTGGATCACTCTTGCACCCCTTGACCGACTCATGGCAAGGCACACTTCAGGTGCGGTACACAGCATAGCATACTGTAGAGCCTACGTCTTAAGCATAGGGGACGACCTTCGTCCTTTCTCTCTATTCTGCCATGGTCGAGCTTTAAGTCTTAACTTCATACCTTACGACTCAGGCAAGAACTCCTTCTTTGACTGATCCATCTTGAACACCTTCAAGATCATATCAAGGTATGTGCTCATTTGAAAGTACCATTAAACGTTTTGATCTATCCTTATAGATCTTGATGCTCAATGCTCAAGTAGCTTAATCCAGGCTTTCCATTGAAAAACACTTTCCAAATAACCCTATATGCTTTCCAGAAAATTCTACATCATTTCTGATCATCAATATGTCAACAACATATACTCATCAGAAATTCTATAGTGCTCCCACTCACTTCTTTGGAAATACAAGTTTCTCATAAACTTTGTATAAACCTAAAATCTTTGATCATCTTATCAAAGTGCATATTCCAACTCCGAGATGCTTACTCCAGTCCATAGAAGGATCGCTGGAGCTAGCATACCTTTTAGCATCCTTAGGATCGACAAAACCTTTCTGATTGTATCGCATACAACCTTTCCTTACGTAAATTGGTAAGGAAACTCGTTTTGACATCCATCTGCCAGATTTCATAAATGCAGCTTGTGCTAACGTGATTCCGACGGACTTTAAGCATCGCTACAGATGAGAAAATCTCATCGTAGTCAACTCCTTGAACTTGTGAAAAACTCTTCGCCACAAGTCGAGCTTCATGGACGGTGACATTACCGTCCATGTTCGTCTTCTTCTTAAATATCCACTTATCTCAATGGCTTGCCGATCATCGGGCAAGTCCACCAAAGTCCATGCTTTGTTCTGATACATGGATCCTATCTCGGATTTCATGGTTTCTAACCATTTATCGGAATTTGGGCCCACCATCGCTTCTCCATAGCTCGTAGGTTCATTGTTGTCTAGCAACATGACCTTCAAGACAGGATTACCGTACCACTCTTAAGTAGTACGCATCCTTGTCACCCTACGAGGTACGGTAGTGACTTGATCCGAAGTTTCATGATCACTATCACAAGCTTCTGCTTCAATTGGTGTAGGTGCCATAGGAACAACTTCCTGTGCCCTGCTACACACTAGTTGAAGTGATGGTTCAATAACCTCATCAAGTCTCCACCATCCTCCCACTCAACTTTCCGAGACAAACTTTTCTCGAGAAAGGACCCGATTCAAGAAACAATCCTTATTGCTTTCGGATCTGAATTAGGAGGTATACCCAACTGTTTTGGGTGTCCTATGAAGATGCATTTTATCCGCTTTGGGTTCGATCTTATCAACCTGAAACTTTTTCACATAAGCGTCGCAGCCCCAAACCTTTAAGAAATGACAGCTTAGGTTTCTCAAAACCATTGTTCATATTGTGTCATCTCAACGGAATTATGTGGTACCCTATTAAAGTGAGTGTGGGTGTCTCTAATGCCTAACCCATGAACGATAGTGGTAATTCGATAAGAGACATCATGGTACCCACCATATCCAATAGGGTGCAACTATGATGTTCGGACACACCATCACACTATGGTGTTCCAGGCGGTATTAATTGCGAAACAATTTCCACAATGTCTTAATTGTGTGCCAAAACTCGTAACTCAGATATTCATCTCTATGATCATATCATAGACATTTTATCCTCTTGTCACAATGATCTTCTACTTCACTCTGAAATTACTTGAATCATTCAATAATTCAGACTTGTGTTTCATCAAGTAAATATTCTCAACATCTACTCGAATCATCTATGAAGTAAGAACATAACGATATTCACTGTATGCCTCAGCACTCATTGGACTGCACACATCAAAATGTGTTACTTCCAACAAGTTGCTATCTTGTTCCATCTTACTAAAACCGAGGCTTTTCAGTCATCTTGCCCATGTGGTATGATTTGCATGTCTCAAGTGATTCAAAATCAAGTGAGTTCAAACAGTCCATTTGCATGGAGTTTCTTCATGCATATATACCAATAGACATGGTTCGCATGTCTCAAACTTTTCAAAAACGAGTGAGTCCAAAGATCCATCAACATGGAGCTTCTTCATGCATTTTATACCAATATGACTTACATGGCAGTGCCACAAGTAAGTGGTACTATCATTACTATCTTTTGGCATGAACATGTGTATCACTACGATCGAGATTTCAATGAACCATTCATTTTAGGTGCAAGACCATTGAAGGTATTATTCAAATAAATAGAGTAACCATTATTCTCTTTAAATGAATAACCGTATTGCGATAGTCATAATCCAATCATGTCTATGCTCAACGCAAACACCAAATAACAATTATTCAGGTTTTAACACCAATCTCGATGGTAGAGGGAGCGTGCGATGCTTGATCATATCAATATTGGAAACATTTCCAACACATATCGTCAGCTCACCTTTAGCTAGTCTCCGTTTATTCCGTAGCTTTTATTTCGAGTTACTGAACCGGTATCTAATACCCTGGTGCTACTAGGAGTACTAGTAAAGTACACATCAACACAATGTATATCCAATATACTTCTATCGACCTTGCCAGCCTTCTCATCTACCAAGTATCTAGGGTAATTCTGCTCCAGTGGCTGTTCCCTTTATTACAGAAGCACTTAGTCTCGGATTTGGGTTCAACCTTGGGTTTCTTCACTAGAGCAGCAGCTGATTTTCCGTTTCATGAAGTATCCCTTTGTTCCCTTGCCCTTCTTGAAACTAGTGGTTTCACCAACCATCAACAATTGATGCTCCTTCTTGATTTCTACTTTCGCGGTGTCAAACATCACGAATATTTCAAGGATCATCATATCTATCCCTGATATGTTATAGTTCATCACGAAGCTCTAGCAGCTTGGTGGCAATGACTTTGGGGAAACATCACTATCTCATCTGGAAGATCAACTCCCACTCGATTCAAGTGATTGTTGCACTCAGACAATCTGAGCACAAGCTCAACGATTGAGCTTTTCTCCCTCAGTTTGCAGGCTAAGAAAATCGTCGGAGGTCTCATACCTCTTGACGTGGGCACGAGCCTGAAATCCCAATTTCAGCCCTCGAAACATCTTATATGTTCCGCGATGTTTCGAAAACGTCTTTGGTGCCTCTACTTAAACCATTTAACTGAACTATCACGTAGTTATCAAAACGTGTATGTCCGATGTTCGCAACATCCACAAACGACGTTTGGGGTTCAGCACACGGAGCAGTGCATTAAGGACATAAGCTTTCTACTGTCCGCATAATTGCTACTTTCAACTTTCAACTATATTTTCTCTAGGAACATATCTAAAACAGTAGAACTAAAGCGCGAGCTACGACATAATTTGCAAAAGGTCTTTTGACTATGTTCAAGATAATTAAGTTCATCTTATGAACTCCCACTCAGATAGACATCCCTCTGGTCATCTAAGTGATAACATGATCCGAGTCAACTAGGCCGTGTCCGATCATCACGTGAGACGGACTAGTCATCATCGGTGAACATCTTCATGTTGATCGTATCTACTATACGACTCATGCTCGACCTTTCGGTCTCCGTGTTCCGAGGCCATGTCTGTACATGCTAGGCTCGTCAAGTTAACCCTAAGTGTATTGCATGTGTAAATCTGTCTTACACCCGTTGTATGTGAACGTAAGGATCTATCACACCCGATCATCACGTGGTGCTTCGAAACGACGAACTGTAGCAACGGTGCACAGTTAGGGGAGAACACTTCTTGAAATTGGTGTAAGGGATCATCTTATTTACTACCGTCATTCTAAGTAAACAAGATGCATAAACATAATAAACATCACATGCAATCAAATAGTGACATGATATGGCCAATATCATTTTTTCTCCTTTTGATCTCCATCTTCGGGGCTCTATGATCATCATCGTCACCGGCATGACACCATGATCTCCATCATCATGATCTCCATCATCGTGTCTTCATGAAGTTGTCTCGCCAACTATTACTTCTACTACTATGGCTACCGGTTAGCAATAAAGTAAAGTAATTACATGGCATTGTTCAATGACACGCAAGTCATACAATAAATTTAACACAACTCCTATGGCTCCTGCCGGTTGTCATACTCATCGACATGCAAGTCGTGAATCCTATTACAAGAACATGATCAATCTCATACATCACATATATTCATCACATTCTTCTTGGCCATATCACATCACATAGCATACCCTGCAAAAACAAGTTAGACGTCCTCTAATTGTTGTTTGCATGTTTTACGTGGCTGCTATGGGTTTCTAGCAAGAACGTTTTTTACCTACGCAAAACCACAACGTGATATGCCAATTGCTATTTACCCTTCATAAGGACCCTTTTCATCGAATCTGTTCCGACTAAAGTGGGAGAGACTGGCACCCGCTAGCCACCTTATGCACCAAGTGCATGTCAATCGGTGGAACCTGTCTCACGTAAGAGTACGTGTAAGGTCGGTCCGGGCCGCTTCATCCCACAATACCGTTGAAACAAGATTGGACTAGTAACGGTAAGCATATTGAACAACATCAATGCCCACAAATACTTTGTGTTCTACTCGTGCAAAGAATCTACGCAATAGACCTAGCTCATGATGCCACTGTTGGGGAACGTAGCAGAAATTCAAAATTTTCCTACGTGTCACCAAGATCTATCTATGGAGAAACCAGCAACGAGGGGAAGGAGAGTGCATCTACATACCCTTGTAGATCGCTAAGCGGAAGCGTTCAAGTGAACGGGGTTGATGGAGTCGTACTCGTCGTGATTCAAATCACCGATGAACAAGTACCGAAAGGATGGCACCTCCGCGTTCAACACACGTACAGCCCGGTGACGTCTCCCATGCCTTGATCCAGCAAGGAGAGAGGGAGAGGTTGAGGAAGACTCCATCCAGCAGCAGCACAACGGCGTGGTGGTGATGGAGGAGCGTGGCAATCCTGCAGGGCTTCGCCAAGCACCGCGAGATATGAGGAGAAAGAGAGGGAGGGCTGCACCAACAGGCAGAGATCGAATCATGTGTTATGTGCAGCCCCAGGCCTCACTATATATAGGGAAGAGGGAGGAGGGTGCGCCCCCTCTAGGGTTCCCACCCTAGGGGGTGCGGCAGCCCTAGATGGGAAAGGGGCGGCGGCCAAGGGAGGATTCCCTCCCCCCAAAGGCACCTAGGAGGTGCCTTCCCCTCCTAGGACTCTTCCTTAGGGTTCCCCCTTCACCCTAGGCGCATGGGCCATGAGGGAAGTGGCGCCCCAGCCCACTTTGGGCTGGATCCCTTCCCACTTCAGCCCATGGGACCCTCCGGGATAGGTGGCCCCACCCGGTGGACCCCCGGGACCCTTCCGGTGGTCCCGGTACAATACCGATGACCCCGAAACTTGTCCCGATGGCCGAAATAGGACTTCCTATATATAAATCTTTACCTCCGGACCATTCCGGAACTCCTCATGTCGTCCGGGATCTCATCCGGGACTCCGAACAACATTCGGTAACCACATACAAACTTCCTTTATAACCCTAGCATCATCGAACCTTAAGTGTGTAGACCCTACGGGTTCGGGAGACATGCAGACATGACCGAGACGTTCTCCGGTCAATAACCAACAGCGGGATCTGGATACCCATGTTGGCTCCCACATGTTCCACGATGATCTCATCGGATGAACCACGATGTCAAGGACTCAATCGATCCCGTATACAATTCCCTTTGTCTAGCGGTATTTTACTAGCCCGAGATTCGATCATCGGTATACCGATACCTTGTTCAATCTCGTTACCGGCAAGTCTCTTTACTCGTTCCGTAACACATCATCCCGTGATCAACCCCTTGGTCACATTGTGCACATTCTGATGATGTCCTACTGAGTGGGCCCAGAGATACCTCTCCGCTTACACTGAGTGACAAATCCCAGTGTCGATTCGTGCCAACCCAACAGACACTTTCGGAGATACCTGTAATGCACCTTTATAGCCACCCAGTTACGTTGTGACGTTTGATACACCCAAAGCATTCCTACGGTATCCGGGAGTTGCACAATCTCATGGTCTAAGGAAAATATACTTGACATTAGAAAAGCTTTAGCATACGAACTACACGATCTTTGTGCTAGGCTTAGGATTGGGTCTTGTCCATCACATCATTCTCCTAATGATGTGATCCCGTTATCAACGACATCCAATGTCCATAGCCAGGAAACCATGACTATCTGTTGATCACAACGAGCTAGTCAACTAGAGGCTCACTAGGGACATATTGTGGTCTATGTATTCACACATGTATTACGATTTCCGGATAATACAGTTATAGCATGAATAAAAGACTATTATCATGAACAAAGAAATATAATAATAACACTTTTATTATTGCCTCTAGGGCATATTTCCAACATCTAGCCCACATTAAAGCCTATTGGACGGATATGGAGGCCACTGTAATAGCGACCCAGGATCCGGCGGGAGGCCAATATCCGGCCGAGCACTACTTGGCGCAAGTCACAGAAGGTGCCCGCCTAATAGAGGCGCAGTGCTCGAAGAATGTCTTGTTCGAGTGATAAGTCGAATCATTGTAAAAAACAATGTTTATTTTGAATACAAGGCTATATTTATACGTTTTGCCTGAAAATATGATTGTGTCCCCTATACGGCAGTTTTTATATGTATAGGTAGTCCGAAAGATAGCAGTCGTTGGCTTCAGCCCCCACGCATACAATGCGGGGGTGTTCGCGAAAAATATGCATGATCACACTTGATCCAACGTCTTGGTACGTTAAGGAGGTGATCGCACGCCGAACTAGGCAACCGGACTATATAGGTGTAACACTTTCGCTTAGCCATGGGAGTCTAATGGTGGGGCTACTATGTAGCCCCTGGTACATGCGCGTGCATCCGTATACGGGTGCGTGTGTACATGGCTAGGAAACGACCCTTCATTAATGCGGAGGAATCTTTAAAGATTCCGGTGAGTCTTCGAGTGGTTGAACAGTCTCTCACTGTATCATGACAGTCAGTTTTCGGCTTTCTCTACTGAGGTGCTCATCCGGGATAACCAGGGCACAATCGTAGTAGTTCTCCTTTGGCCTGCCTTAGCCGATAATAACGGAACATAAGGCGGCAAACCCAGGAGCCGGGCAAACCCAACATTTGATCAAAGACATGATTCGGAGCTGATGCATATAAGGCCAAACTCGTGACGCCGAACACTCCCGAAGGTGTTCGGGATTTATAATAGAAGATGGGCTCAAGAATGCCCATTCATTATGAACCATGTATTTCCAGGTACGTGTGGTACTTTGTCGTGGCGAAATGCTAATAACGACAGTATCCTCTATGGGTATGGAACCCATGGGATGATTGAAACAACAAGAGGCAATAGAAAAGGTTTACACAGGGGCTTAATCTAAAAAGAAACATGTTGAACGGGGCCCTGCTGCACGTCTGCGCCTTTGTCTCCGTTGTGTCGTATCCTGGAAGGGTATCGCGCAAACGTTTTCTGAAAAAAAGGAAAACTCATAGGAGAGTACAACGTAAGTATGCGATGGATAGTAAAGGTGTAAGATGTTGGCCTGCCGATTAGGTTGAGCCACGTGTGTGGCTGTATTAAATATTTATAGCCCCTGGTTTCCGCTATGGGATTACATATACGGTGCCCGGTTGAATTTTATCCGGGCTACCGGACTCGTCTAACCGTGTTTGTGGTCTTAATGACCAGTCATGTTTTATGATATTAGAGGCCACTTATAGTCCGGCCGCGAGGGCCGTCGCGTGTTCCTCTGCACGTCAAGGGCGCTTTGTGATTCCGCTAACGGTGATGACGCCACGGGGACCGGGCATCCTGCGTGTAAGGTATCCATAGTGCGTCAATGCGTTGAAGCGGGCGAAGGCCGTTCTTGCTAGCAATGCATGATAGCTGCTTTGGAAGGGTGCGATGGTGAAAGCAATTCTTCGCTTCTGGAGTTGCCTGGGGGGCGAATTTTACTTCCAGCTCGACGGAGCCCCTGCCATAGGCTTCAACGCCTGGTATCACCCCTTCGAAGGCGGTGTTGCTTTGGCTAATTCTGGATGGGTTTATCCCCATTCTGCGAACAGTGTCCTCGTATATTAAATTGAGACTACTGCCGCCGTCCATGAGGACACGGGTGAGACGGTATCCGTTGATTATTGGGTCAAGCACCAAGGCCTGTGATCCTCCGCGCCGAATATTAGTTCGGCCGTCCATGTGATCGAAAGTGATCGAACGAGACATCCAGTAGTCAGATGTTGGTACGGTGGGCTTTTCATCGTGTGCATCTTTGAGCACGCGTTCTTGCCTTCTTGTGAATGTGTGAGTCACATGGATCATGTTTACTGTCTTAACATCTGGCGGGAATTTTTTCTGTCCCCCAGTGTTCGGCTGGCGAGGTTCGTCCTCGTCTTCACTTGGTGTTTCCCTCCTTTTGTGTTCGGCATTTAATTTGCCGGCCTGCTTGAAGACCCAGCACTCTCTATGGGTGTGGTTCGCAGGTTTCTCTAGGGTGCCATGAATTTGGCATAGTCTGTCCAGAACTCTGTTTAGACCGGACGGTCCCTCTTTACTGCCTTTAAATGGCTTCTTTTGCTGATTAGGTCGAGAGCCTTGAATCCGGCGTTGACCTTCGTGTTATCCAGGCTCTCTTCCTTGTTTTGGCGTTTGTTTTATTACGCCATGGCTTCCCGTTGCCATCCCTTATTTCGGATGTGATGGGGTCGCTAGTACCTTTACGGGCCAGCCAGCTATCTTCACCCGCGCAAAAGCGGGTCATAAGGCTTGTTAAGGCTGCCATTGTCCTTGGCTTTTCTTGGCCGAGGTGTCGGGCGAGCCATTCGTCATGGATGCTGTATTTGAATGCCGCTAAGGCTTCGGCGTCCGGACAATCGACAATTTGATTCTTCTTAGTGAGGAATCTGTTCCAAAACTTGCGGGCGGACTCTCCGGGCTGTTGGACTATGTGACCTAGGTCGTCTCCATGCGGAGGCCGGACATAAGTCCCTTGAAAATTGGCCCTGAAAGCATCTTCGAGTTCCTCCCAATTCCCAATTGAGTTTTCGGGGAGGCTTTTCAACCAGTGTCTAGCTGGTCCCTTCAATTTTAAGGGAAGCTATTTGATGGCGTGGAGGTCATCTGCACGAGCCATGTGAATATGCAGGATAAAATCCTCAATCCAGACCCCTGGGTCTGTCGTGCCGTCGTATGCTTCTATGTTCATAGGTTTGAAGCCTTGTGGGAATTCATGGTCCAGTACTTCTTCAATGAAGCACAGGGGGTGAGCAGCCCCTCTGTATCTGGACGTGCTGTGGCATGCAATCGGCTATTGCTGTGTCCGGAGTTTGTTCAGCGGACTGGTCTTTGGCTTGTATGAGTGTTTGGGTGACCATAGTCCCTCGCCGGGGTGTGTCTTTTAGATCCATAGATGGACCTGGCTGCACCGGCTTTCTTATCCAGATGCTCACGTAGATCGTGCACGGTGTCTGTGGCCGTTCTGTTGTGGTTGTGGAGAGGTACGTCTGGTCTCCCGGTCGTATTATTCTTTGGTGGAATGGCCTCGTCGTCGAATTCTGGCAGTAGCTTGCGCTTCGGATAGCTTTTCGTATGGTGATCGTCGCCATATCTTTCTTCAGTGTCTAGCACTTTATTCCATCTGTGACTGAGCTTTTCCTGTGCGGCCTTGAGCCGTTGCTTCTGCTTTTTTAGACTTCTTGCGGTGGCCATAAGCTTTCTGTGGAGGTTGTCTCGTTCCACTTGTTCGTCTGGATGATGAATGCATCGTTGTCCGGACTGTCTTCCCGTTCTGGGGCGGTTTAATGAGCTCGTCCCTCCGGATCATGGTGATCTGATATTTGCTCCGAACTTGGTTTGGCGTGACCTGGCTCATCCTGCTCCATCGCTAGGTCCATGTGGTCGTTGTTGCTTTCGGAGTTTACGGGTATATCGACCCTTCTTGCACTCTTGTCGCTATTTTTGCAATTGTTGTACTTTGAGCGGCGTCTGCGCCGCCTTTTTGGCTTTTGCCCGGGTGTTTTATCTTCCGGATGATCGCTGTCGTCCTTATTGGGTGTATCTACCATGTATATATCGTGTGACAAGGTAGTAGTCCCGCGCCCCAGGGATTCTGGAGCTCCTCCTGCATCTCATCCATACCGTCGATGTCTTCGGAGTCGAAGTCAAGCACGTCGGTTAAATCTTCGATCGTGGCAATGAAGTGGGTGGTGGGTGGGCAACGAATTCCTTCGTCGCCTGCTTCCCACTCGGGCCGGACATAGTTCGGCCCAGAGCCTCCTGACAAAGAGAGAGACTTTAATGAGTTCACCATGTCGCCAAAGGGCGAGTGCTGAAAGATGTCCGCAGCGGTAAACTCCATTACCAGAGCCCAACATGGCTCGGCTGGCTCAAGAGTGAGCGGACCGGGACCAACGACCGGATACGAGTCCGGGGGCCCGGGGTTACATGCCTCCACAGAGGTGAGACCTATGTTCGGCTCCACCGCCGATGTGTATGCGGCCTGCGGGGCAGGGTCTACCACTCCGTCCTTGGGCAACGCAACCTGTTCCGGATTTAGATCCGGGGCTATTGCAGGGATGATGTTCCGAGCATTGTCCGACAGCAGGTCTAGGCCGTGCTCGTCGTGACTGTCCTGCGCTCCTCGCACAGGGCCAAATCCGTCGAAGATTAAGTCTCCGCGAACATCTGCCGTGTAGTTCAAGTTTCCGAACCTGATCTGGTGTCCAGGGGCGTAGCTGTCGATCTGCTCCAGATGGCCAAGCAAATTGGCCCGCAGTGCGAAGCCGCCAAACACAAAGATCTGTTCGGGGAGAAAAGTCTCACCCTGGACCGTGTTGTTGACGCTTGAATACACCATCAAGCCTCGAAGCGACGACACAGAGGAACTCTCAATGAAAGCACCAATGTCAGTGTCAAAACCGGCGGATCTCGGGTAGGGGGTCCCGATCTGTGCGTCTTAGGCTGATGGTAACAGGAAGCAAGGGACACAATATTTACCCAGGTTCGGGCCCTCTCGATGGAGGTAAAACCCTAATTCCTGCTTGATTAATATTGAAGATATGAGTAATACAAGAGTAGATCTACCACGAGATCGTAGAGGCTAAACCCGAAGAGCTAGCCTATGATGGTATGATTGTAATTGTGATCGGCCTTCTAAGGACCATCCTCTCCGGTTTATATAGACACCGGAGAGGGATAGGGTTTACATGGAGTCGGTTACAAGGAAGGAAATATAATATTCGGATCGCCAAGCTTGTCTTCCATGCAAAGGAGAGTCCCATCCGGACACGGGCCGAAGTCTTTGAGTCTTGTATCTTCACGCTTCAATAGTTTGGACGATGTATATAGTCCGGCTGTCTAGATACCCCCTTATCCAGGACTCCCTCAGGGGGTCCCCACACTTGCCTGCCTACGGCCTGTTGCGTGGCTCCACCAGTGGCCCGGTACGGCCCGTCTTCATCAAAACAACACTGAAGACCCTCGCGAGGGGCCAAGCCTCGCGGTCGGACGACACAAGGCCCCCTCAGGAGTGGCCTCACCAAGAAGGCTCGCGAGGAGGCGGAGAGATCAAGGCAAGGGGTATCACGCGAGGTGCCCATGACGCAAGCCATGACGATCAAGACCAGGCGGGCGCCAGGCGGGCGCCAGCCGTACAGTGTCCTTGTTTCCCCTTTGGTGCTAAGTAGGCAAGCGCAGGAGCGGAGTACCGAGGCATCAGGCAAAGGTTTCCATATCGGTGCAATAGGATCAAGACCAGCGGGACGGCAGGACGGAGGTCACCATGGAGCCCAAGACGGTGTCACCACCAGTGCCTTTGGCAGGCAAAGACCACCTTTAGTCAGGATAGCCTATACTAGTTGCCCCCTTTCAAAATGGCCGTTGTTGGATCCCTTCCTGCTCAATATTTGGGTAGACGACGAGGGCCTCTATAAATAGGGCTAGCCACCACAGTAGAAGGGACAAGGGAAGTTCATCCGCACACCACACCACCTCAAGAACACCTCTCCTCTCGAGGCTGTTCCTCCCCTTATCCAGGACTCCCCGAGAGGCAATCCACCACCACACACAGGAGTAGGGTATTACACCACAATGGTGGTATATAAATCTTGTGTCCCTTATGCTGTGAGTTCATCACGCTAGCTTAGAGATCGCACGAGGTTGAGGGCGTGTTTCGGTAGGAGGAAATCTTCGTGCGCACCCCAGTGTTCAAATCTTAAGGGTTTTGCCGGAACCCGATATCCGATAGAGACTTCACCACTATGTCATTGACGTACGCCTCCGCGTTCCTCCCGAGCTGCGAACCCAGGGCGATGTGCATCAACCGCTGGAATGTTGCTCTGGCATTGCGCAGTCCGAAGGGCATGCAGGTGTAGCAGTACACCCTACATTGGGTGAGGAATGCCATCTTCTCCACATCCTCCATGGCCATCTTGATCTGGTGGTAGCCGGAGAAGGCATCCAGGAAGCACAACAGGTCGCACTCGGCGGTGGAGTCAACGATCTGGTCGATGCGAGGAAGCGGAAAGGGATCTTGAGGGCAGGCCTTGTTGAGGTTGGTGAAGTCGACACACATGCGCTCCTTCCCTCCTTTCTTGGGGACGATGACAGGGTTCGCCAGCCACTCTGGGTACCGCACCTCTCTGATGACCCCCGCGGCTTGCAGCTTACAAGTTTCTTGAACGATGAAGGCATGCTTCTCGGTGGACTGCCGGCGAGCCTTCTGCTTTACTGGTCGCACATTTGGGCATACTCTCAGATGGTGCTGGATTATCCCCCTCGGGACCCCGGCCAAATCTTTGGGTTCCCAGGCGAACACATCCTTGTTGGCTCGCAGAAAGTTGATCAATGCCTCCTCTAGATCCTGTGGAAGGCCAGCCCCTATGGTGAAGGTGGCGCTGGCCGTCCCATCCTCGCAGACCAGCACTTGCTTCATCTCGGCTCGGTCCTGGGAGAACAACTGCTTCTTCTTGGCAGGCACTACCTCTGGGGCCTCCTGATCCTCCTCCCCGCCGGGTACCGCGGTTGCGACTGTCTTGAAGGTGAGCTTGAGGTCCTGCAGCGCGCCTTTGGAGTCCCCTGCCACCATGAGGACACCGTTGCTTCCTGGTATCATCATGAGGTTTTATGCGGGATAGGTCGTGGCCATAAACTGCGCCAAGGTTGGGTATCCTATAATAGTGTTGTATGGCAGGTTGATCTTGGCGATGTCGAAGTCTACGAGCTTGGCACGGTAGTTATCGCGGGTCCCAAAGGTGATGGCGAGGCAGAACTGCCCCTAGGGACTGGTAGAACCATCTTCAACTCCAGAGAAGGGCTTGGAGGGGCGGAGCCAGCTGGACGGTACATGGAGGAGGTCGAACGCCTCCGGGGAGAGCATGTTGAGGCTGGCTCTGCCGTCGATGAGGGTCTTGGTGATCGCCACGTGGCATATGGTGGGGGTGCAGAGCATCGGGAGCGCGCCCGCTCCTGTCATGGCAGCAGGGTGATCTTCGGGGCCAAAGGCGAGGTCAGCTTGTGGCGCCGTCCAGCCCAGGGGAGCCCCCGAGCCCGCCTGAGTGTTGCCTGCCCGCCGGTAGAACTGCTTGACATGGCGACCGGATGGTGGCGCCTGCAAGCTTCCCAGGAGAGCCATGACGACCAAGGGCGCCGGCGCCATGTAGTGGGTGAGGAAGAGGTCGTGCAGCTCCTCCCAGGAGGACATAGAAGATGCCGGCAGGTTGAGCAGCTAAGCATGCGGCGCGCCCGTGAGGGCCATGGGGAACTAGTTGGCTTTCACCTTGTCGTATCCACTAGCCGCCCAAACCGCTTCCTCGTATGCCCGAAGGAAGGGGGCTGGATCTGCCGCGCCGTCGTAGCACGGTGGCATCTCCGGTCGGAACTTGTGCGGCCATTGTACTTGCCGCAGGGGGAGGGCGAAGCAGCACAGCCCCCGTGCTTCGCGCGTCGATGAGGCTGACGGAGGAGCACCCGCCATACGGGGCAGTGGTACAATCTGGAGGTCGAGGAAGAAGATTCCGACGCAGCCCTACCTGGCGCGCCAAATGTCAGATTTCGGGATCCGGCAACCCATGAGAGGTTCGAACACTGGGGTGCGTGCGGAGATCTCAACCTGCTCAGCCTGCCTACTCGCGATCCTCCCTAGCCTAGCGCGAAGAGCTCACAGAGACACAAGGACACATAGATTTATAATTTTTCGGGCCACCGTTGTGGTGTAATACCCTACTCTAGTGTGGTGTGGTGGATTGCCTCGAGGGGCTATGGATGAACTAGTACAGGGACAAACAAGCCTCAGGAGTTGACGTGTTCTTGAGCTGGCATGTTGCTTTTTAAGGAATCGATCCCTCTCTATGGTGGTGGCTAAGCCCTATATATAGTGCCTTGGTCCTCCTCCCAAATATGAGTGGGGAGGGATTCCACAACGGCGGGATTTGAAAGGGGACAAGCAGTACAGTCTATCCTGACAAAAGTAGTCTTCGCCTGCGAAAATCCTCTGGCTGTGACGCTACGGTGGGCTCGGTGATGACCTCCGTCTTGTCGTCCTGGCGGTCTTGGTCTTGTTGCACTACAATGGAAACATTTGGCTGATTCCCCGGGACTCTGCGCCTGTGGCTTGCCTTCCTTGCATCGAAGAGGAAACCTGCGCTCTGCGCCCTCCTGGCACCCGCCTGGCCTTGGCCGTCATGGCTCATGTCAGCTGAACCTCATGAGGTAGCTGCATAGATATCTCCGCCCCTTAGGAGCCCTCCGGAGGAGTCCAACTCCTTCGGGGGCTTCGGCGTCGTCCGCCTCGTGAGGCTTGGATCCTCGTGAGGGTCTTGCTGTGTTGTTGTTGAAGCTGGGCCATACCAGGCCGTTAATGGAGCCACGTGGTGGGCTGCAGGCAGGCAGGAATGGATACCCCCAAGTCCAGGACGCCGACAACTCTTGTCCGCACAACTGGTGCAAGTGGCTGTTCCTTGCGGAGTACTGGTACAATACCACCTTCGACTCTGCATTGGAACGAACACCGTTTGAAGTTATCTATGGTACGTTGCCATGCGAGTTTGGGGTAACTCAAGTTGATCAGTGCACTGTCCCAGACTTGGCAACGTGGTTGAAAGATAGGGAGGTCATGCTAGATCTGCTACAACAAAACTCAAGAATGCCCAAGACAGGATGAAGAGGCAAGCAGACAAGAAGCATATTGACAAGGAATTTGCGGTAGGTGATTGGGTTTATCTCAAGCTGCAACTGTTCATACAAAGCTCAGTGGCTCGAAGGCCATTTCAGAAGCTCGCCTTCCATTACTATGGTCCATATCAGGTGACTACTAAGGTGGGAAAGGTGGCATATGGTCTTGCGCTGCCTGAGACGAGTCAGATACACCCTGTTGTGCACATTTCGTGACATAAGCAAGCTGTTGGGGTGGACACTACAGTGGAAGCCGATCTTCCGCCACAGCCAGTGCTGCTACAATTGCAACATGAACCGTTCCAGATCTTGGCAAGAAAAAAGGTGAGAACCAGCACAGGTAACAACCCCCTGCTACTTGGTTCACTGGTCAGGATTGCCCAGGTCCCTTGCCACTTGGGAGGACCCAGCGGAGCTTCAGCGGCGTTTTCCAACATCAACGGCTTGGCGGCAAGCCGTGGCTCAAGGGGGGGGGAGATTGTCACGTCACCTGGGAGTGCCGCACCGAACCAAAAGGATCAGGAGGACTAGTGGGTCCTAAGACCAGAGACACAGAAGCTGATGGAAGCCTAAGAAGCGAATCAACGGACCGAGTCGTCTATCGACAGCTGTAGCGTGCGTGGGTGGAGTCGTATAAGTGGGTGGTGTGTGTGGCATGGAGGGGTATCGATTATTGTATCAACTTGGACCAGAAGCTAATCTTGCTTGGCCTCCCCGTTAGCTATCCAACTACTTCCCCTTGTTGTTCTTATCCCCTCTCCTCCTCCTTCCAAATCCGATTCCTAGGGGTGCGTTACAGGGTGAGGACTTCAGGCAAGTACCACGTCGAGTTCTTTGACGAGGGCCGTGATACGTCTCCAACGTATCTATAATTTATGAAGTATTCATGCTGTTATATTATCATTCTTGGATGTTTTACAATCATTTTATAGCAACTTTATATCATTTGTTGGGACTAACCTATTGACATAGTGCCTAGTGCCACTTGTTATTTTCTGCTTGTTTTTTTACATCGTAGGAAATCAATGACAAACGGAGTCCAAACACAGCAAACCTTTTCGGAGATTTTTTATGGACCAGAAGACACCCGGTGGGCCAAAGAAGTACCAGAGGGGAACACAACCCACCAGGGCGCGCCTGGGGGCCCAGGCGCGCCCAGGTGGGTTGTGCCCACCTCGGTGACTTCCCTCACCGCCTCTTCGCCCTATAAATTCCCAAATATTCCAAAAACCCTGGGGGAGTCGATAGATTAGAAGTTCCGCCACCGCAGGCCTCTGTATCCACGAAAAACCAATATGGACCCTATTTCGGAACCCTGCAGAAGGGGGAAATCATCACCGAAGGCCATCTTCATCATCCCGATGGTCACCATGATGAAGAGGGAGTAGTCCACCCTCGGGGCTGAGGGTTTGTACCAGTAGCTATGTGTTTAATCTCTCTCTCTCTCATGTTCTTGAGATGGCATGATCTTGATGTATCGCGGACTTTGTTAATATAGTTGGATCATATGGTGTTTCCCCTTCTCTATCATGTAGTGATGAATTGAGTTTTCCCTTTGAGATTTTGTTCTTATTCGGATTGAATATTTTTATGGATTTGACAACACTTGATATATGTCTTGCATATGAATACTCATGGTGACAATTGGGTATTATATTGATTCACTTGATATATGTTTTGGCACTCAACACGCCGATTCTCGAGGTGACATTGGGGTAATCTATGCATGGGGCTTGATGCACGTTCTCCTCTTTTGTTTCTCTGGTAGAAATCTTGGGGCACTCTTTGAGTTTCTTCGTGTTGGATTGAGTATTATGAATCTGAATTTGCTTTGGTGTTATTTTAGTACGAACTATTGATAGATCGATCGAAAAGAATAACTTGGTATTATTTAAGTACGAACTCTTGATAGACCGATCGGAAAGAATAACTTGGTATTATTTTAGTACGAACTCTTGGATAGACCAATCGGAAAGAATAGCTACAAACAATTTCTTCTTATGTTCTCTGCTAGATAAGAACTTTGGGGTGATTCTTCATCGCACGTTGAGGGATGGTTATATGATCCAATTAGATTAGTATTGTTGAGAGATTGCACTAGCGAAAGTACGGACCCTAGGCCTCATTTTCAAGCATTGTAATACCATTTGTGCCCAGCTTTTCTACTCGTTACCTTGTTGTTTTCTGTTGTTCCTATTACAAAAATCATTATCTACTATCATTACTACAATTGTATCACCATCTCTTCATCAAACTAGTGCACCTATACAAATTACCATCGTATTTTGTGTGTTGGGGACACAAGAGACTCTTTGTTATTTGGTTGCAGGGTTGTTTGAGAGATACCATATTCATTCTACGCCTCCCATGGATTGATAAATCTTAGGTCATCCACTTGAGGGAAAATTGCTACTGTCCTACAAAACTCTGCGCTTGGAGGCCCAGCACGAGTCTACAAGAATAAGTTGTGTAGTAGACATCAAGCTCTTTTCTGGCGCCGTTGCCTGGGAGGTGAGTGCTTGAATGTATATCTTTAGTTCTTGCAATCGAATCTTTTAGTTTCTTGCTTTATCACTAGTTGGTTTATAAAAATAAAACAACAAAAAATGAATTGAGGTGGTCTCATATTGTTCATCTTTATCATGTCTTTCTTGAAAATGATGGAAAGGAAAATTGTGCCAAGTTATAGGAGAAGAATTTAATATAAAATGTTCGGCATAAATGATGAGCATGATTGGAATGTTGTTAGTATGAACTCTTTGAATATCCATGATGCTAATGATATGCAGAGCCATAAGCTTGGGGATGCTATGTTTAATGAAGACGATATTTTTTTGTCCCCCAAGTTTTGATGAGCAAGTTCATTATCATGAAAGCATGACTCCTATTTATGATTATTATATCGATGATAGTGGATTTGGAGAGGTCATGACTTTATTTTATGATGAATCCACTATTTTGGAATAGGTTACAATTGACTATGATCACAGAGTTTCCATCTATGATGATTATGGTGATGACATGTATGCTATATCGAATAACGATAACCATGAAACTTGTCATCATGATTTTAATTTTCAATCTCATGATAGTTATTTTGTTGAGTCTGCTCCCACCACTATTATTCATGAGAATAAATTTGCGTATGTGGGGAGTAATAAAATTTCTATGCTTGTGGATCATGAGAATAATGCTTTATGTGATAGTTATATTGTTGAATTCATTCATGATGCTACTGAAAATTACTATGAGGGAGGAACATATGCTTCTACATATCTCAATAATATCAAGTTTCCTCTCTATGTGTTGAAAATCTTGAAGTTATACTTGTTTTGCCTTCCTATGCTAGTTGATTTTTGCTGCTATAATTTGTTTGTTCACAAAATCCCTATGCATAGGAAGTGGGTTAGACTTAATTGTGCTAGTCATATGCTTCATGATGCTCTCTTTGTGTTTCAATTCTTAACTTCTATGTGAGCATCATTGAAATCTTCATGCCTAGCTAAAAGGCATTAAAGAAAAGCACTTGTTAGGAGACAACCCAAACTTTTCCACTACTATTTTTATGTGTTCACATGATTAAGCTACTATTGTAATTTTTTTTGTAGATTGTGTTTCAATAAAGTGCCAAGTAAAGCCTTTGGGATAGTGTGGATGATAGTTGACTTGATTCTGTCCAAAACCAAAACTTTTGCGCTCAATCCAAGAATTTTTAAAATTCACTCGAACAGGATTTTGATCTGAACTTTTTACAGCTGATTGATATACAAATTGTATACGTTTTTCTAAATTTTTAGAATTTTTTGAGTAACAGAAGTATGGTTAGAGTCCAGATTACTACAAACTATTCTGTTTTTGACAGATTCTGTTTTCAATGCATAGTTTGCTTGTTTCCTAGTTTCTATGCCTTATATTGCTCAACATAAATTGTGGAAAATAGGAATTGTGTTAGAAAAATTATGAATCTTGTATTTGACATTAACAAAGTGAACGGTTTGCTCTTTATCATACTAACCTATCTCACGAAGGTCCATTGAGTTTTGTGTGATTGAAGTTTTCAAGTTTTGGGTGAGATATCAATATGAGGAGAATAAGTTGTGATAAGAACCTAAGCTTGGGGATGCCCAAGGCACCCCCAAGGTAATATTCAAGGAATATCCAAGTATCTAAGCTTGGGGATGCCCCGGAAGGCATCCCCTCTTTCGTCTCCAACATTATCAGTAACCTCACTTGGGGCTATATTTTCATTCGTCACATGATATGTGTTTTGCTTGGAGTATCATTTTATTTTGTTTTTATTTGTTTGATGTTATTTAGAATAATTTTTTGCATCTTTTATTTCAATAAAAGTGGCAATGATAGCCTTTGTCATGCTTATTTTGCAAGTCTACATGTTGTTATTTCAAAAAAAAAAGTTTATTGATGTTGCAAAAATTCTATACAAAATTCAGAATGTGATAAAATGTTGAAACTTTTTGCACAATAAGATCTGATAAATTTTATACAGTGTGCTAAATTTTAAGAATTTTTGGAGTTATATAAGTATGAATACTCTTGCATTCTTTACGGACTATCCTGTTTTGGCAGATTGCTGTTATGTTTGCATATGTTTGATGGTTTAATGATTCTATTTGAGGATAGGAGTATTAAATATGCAGAGGCATTTAGTATGCAATGTTGAATAATAATTTTAGTGATTCTCTATAGTAGAGAAAGACAAGGTTTTTGCATTGATTTATACTAACTTATCTCACGAGTTCTTGTTGAGTTTTGTGTGGATGAAGTTTTTATGATTTAGGAAAACCGTGATATAAAAGGATCTAAGGAGACACAAAAGCTCAAGCTTGGGGATGCCCAAGGCATCCCAAGATAATATTCCAAGAAGTCTCAAGCATCTAAGCATGGGTATGCCCGGTAGGAATCCCACCTTTCTTCATCAACAATTATTGGTTAGCCTCGGTTGAGCCTAAGTTTTTGCTTCTTCACATGATGTGTGCTATTCTTGGAATGTGATTTTATTTTGTTTTGCTTGCTGTTTTTATAAGATACTTAGATTTGAAAGTTTTTAAATAAAAGAGAATCCTCAAATAGCTACCCATTTACATGACTACTTGCTTGATCTTCACTTATATCTTTTTGGAGTAGTTTGTCATTTACTCTTGTGCTTCACTTATATCCTATGAGTAAATTATTGAATGAACTGAATATCATGAAGTTGAAATTATATGTTCATATCATGCCTAGTAGTAGCTTCACATTGGGTTTAGAAAGTGAAATCTTTTGAAGCTTGACAATCACAATATTGGTCATACAAGCAATTCATGAATGATTAGTATAAGGAAGAGAAATTTCACATACAAATATATTATCTTGGACATCTTCTATGATTGTGAATACCCATTAATTATTTTCAAACTTGAGCAAATTAGCTAAAGTTGGACAAGGAATACAATATGTTTGAGTATATTTGCATATAAGTTATATTGTTATGGATCCTCCAACATGTGGTGTTTGCTTAGGATCTTTTGCTAGACAAAAATTAGTACTAAGTAGAGATACTACTTGTGCATCCAAAAACCCTTAAACCCAATTTCTTGCCATGAGAGTCCACCATACCTACCTATGGATTGAGTAAGATCCTTCAAGTAAGTTGTCATTGGTGCAATAAGGCAATAAAAATTTCTTCTAAATATGTTGACCTTTCATTGTAAAGGAAAATTGAGCATTGTACAAACTTGTGATGGCAAAGTAATAAAAGCGACGAACTGCATAATAAAGGTTGCAATCATAAGGGGCAATATAATGTGACTTTCCTTTGCATTAAGATCTTGGGTATCCAACAATAAAAAGCGCATGGCAACCTTTCCTTCCCTCTATGAAGGGCCTACCTTTTACTTTTCAGTATTTACTTTTATGCAAAGAGTCAATAGAATGAATTCTCATTTCAACCTCAACTATTCTCTAGTTAGCAAGCATCATGTGTTGGGGAAATATCTAGGCACATATGACCAGTCAAATATATTTGATCATGATTTATTATTGATCACAATTATCTCTATGATAAATGAGTTGGGAGGCGAAACATTAAGCCCCTATCTTTCTCTGTGTTTGATGGATACCATTTGTTCTAAGAATATGCTTTGAGTAGTAGCAATCATGGAAGACTATATGATGATTGAGTATGTGGAGCTCTTACTTAGACTCTGTTGAATAAGTTGAATTGCAATTGTTTGGTGACTAAGAATATAGGTTGTTGAGTTTCAAGAGAATTCATTGTTTGAACCTTAACATGTGAATTGGTTGCTACTTTAAAATGATGAGTTTTATAAGAAAGAGTTGTTGTTATGATGCTAGGAAAAGTGATTGAAATTATCATTGATCAAACTTGTGCACTTTGCTACCATTCACACTTCATAAATTATTTCTTTTATCATTTACCAACTCGAGGACGAGTAGGAATTAAGCTTGGGGATGCTGATATGTCTCCAACGTATCTATAATTTTTGAAGTATTCATGATGTTATATTATAATTCTTGGATGGTTTACGGTCATTTTGTAGCAACTTTATATCATTTTTGGGACTAACCTATTGACATAGTGCCCAGTGCCAGTTGCTTGTTTTTTACATCGCATGAAATCAATACCAAGCGGAGTCCAAACGCGGCGAAACTTTTTGGAGATATTTTATTGACCAAAAGACACCTGGTGGGCCAAAGAAGTACCACAGGGGAGCTCCGAGGGGAGCACAACCCAACAGGGCGCGTATGGGGGCCCAGGCGCGCCCAGGTGGGTTGTGCCCACCTCGGTGGCCTCCCGCACCACCTCTTCACCCTATAAATTTCCAAATATTCCAAAAACCCTGGGGGGGGGGGTTATACGTCTCCAACGTATCTACTTTTACAAACACTTTTGCCCTTGTTTTGGACTCTAACTTGCATGATTTGAGTGGAACTAACCCGGACTAACGATGTTTTCAGCAGAATTGCCATGGTGTTATTTTTGTGCAGAAATAAAAGTTCTCGGAATGACCTGAAACTTCACGGAGTCATGTTTTGGAATTAATAAAAAATATTGGTGAACAAATCAACAGAAGGGGACCCACACCCTGTCCATGAGGGTGCAGGGCACGCCCACCCCCTGGGGCGCGCCCCTGCCTCATGGGTCCCCTGGACCTCCACCGACCTCAACTCCAACTCTATATATTCATGTTCGGGGAGAAAAAAATGAGAGAGAAGGAGCCGCCGCGAAGCCCAAATCTTCCTCGGAAGGGCTGATCTAGAGTCCGTTCGGGGCTCCTGACAGGGGAATCTGTCACCATCATCATCATCATCAACCATCCTCCATCACCAATTTCATGATGCTCACCGCCGTGCGTGAGTAATCCCATCATAGGCTTGCTGGATGGTGATGGGTTGGATGAGATTTACCATGTAATCGAGTTAGTTTTTTTAGGGTGTGATCCCTAGTATCCATTATGTTCTAAGATTGATGTTGCTATGACTTTGCCATGCTTAATGCTTATCACTAGGGCCCGAGTGCCATGAATTCTGATCTGAACCTATTATGTTTTCATGAATATGTGTGAGTTCTTGATCCTATCTTGCAAGTTATAGTCACCTACTACGTGTTATGATCCGGCAAACCCCGGAGTAACAATAGTCGGGACACTTACCAGTGATGACGGTAGTTTGAGGAGTTCGCGTATTCACTAAGTCCTAATGCTTTGGTCCGGTACTCTATTAAAAAGAGGCCTTAATATCCCTTAGTTTCCAATAGGACGCTGCTACCACAGGAGGGTAGGACAAAAGATGGCATCCAAGTTCTTTTCCATAAGCACGTATGACTATATTCGGAATACATGCCTACATTACATTGATGAACTGGAGCTAGTTCTGTGTCACCCTATGTTATAACTATTGTATGATGAATTGCATCCGACATAATTATCCATCATTGATCCATTGCCTATGAGCTCGTTTCATATTGATCTTTGCTTAGTTACTTCTCCATTGCCACTGTTACGATTGCTACAAAACTGCAAATGTTCCTTTTGCCACCGTTACCGTTACTCCATACTACTTTGCTACTAAATACTTTGCTGTAGATAATAAGTCTTTCAGGTGTGGTTGAATTGACAACTAAGTTGCTAATAGTTAAGAATATTCTTTGGCAACCCTTGTGTCGAATCAATAAATTTGGGTTGAATACTCTACCCTCGAAAACTGTTGCGATCCCCTATACTTGTGGTTTATTAGGAGTCGATAGATCAGAAGTTCCGCTGTCGCGGGCCTCTGTATCCATGAAAAACCAATCTGGACCATGTTCTGGCACCCTGTAGAAGGGGGAAATCATCACCGTAGGCCATCTTCATCATCCCGGCAGCCACCATGATTAGGAGGGAGTAGTCCACCCTCGGGGCTAAGGGTTTGTACCAGTAGCTATGTGTTTAATCTCTCTCTCTCTCTCTCGTGTTCTTGAGATGGCACGATCTTGATGTATCGCATGCTTTGTTAATATAGTTGGATCATATGGTGTTTCCCTCTCTCTCTCTCTTGTTGTGATGAATTGAGTTTTCCCTTTGAGATTTTGTTCTTATTCGGATAAAATATTTTGATGGATTTGAGAGCACTTGATATATGTCTTGAATATGAGTACTCGTGGTGACAATGGGATATTATATTGATTCACTTGATATATGTTTTGGCACTCAACTCGCCGATTCCCGACGTGACATTGGGGTAATCTATGAATAGGGGTTGATGCAAGTTCTCGTCTTTTGTTTCTCCAGTAGAAATCTTGGGGCACTCTTTGAGGTTCTTCATGTTGGATTGAGTATTATGAATCTGAATTTGCTTTGGTGTTATTTTAGTACGAAATCTTGATAGGTCGATCGGAAAGAATAACTTGGTATTATTTTAGTACGAACTCTTGATAGATCGATCGCAAAGAATAACTCGGTATTATTTTAGTACAAACTCTTGATAGATCCAATCAGAAAGAATAACTTTGTATTATTTTAGTACGAACTCTTGGATAGATTGATCGAAAAGAATAGCTACAAACAATTTCTTCTTATGTTCTCCACTAGATAAGAACTTTGGAGTGATTCTTCACCGCACGTTGAGGGATGGTTATAGGATCCTATTATATTAGCATTGTTGAGAGATTTCACTAGCGAAAGTATGGACCCTAGGCCTCATTTTCAAGTATTGCAATACCATTTGTGCTCACTTTTGCTACTCATGACCTTGTTGTTTTTATTGTTCCTAGTACAAAAATCAGTATCTATTATCATTACTACACTTGTATCACCATCTCTTCACTGAAATAGTGCACCTATACAAATTACCATTTTATTTGGCGCGCTGGGGACACAAGAGACTCTTTGTTATTTGGTTGCATGGTTGTTTGAGAGAGACCTTCTTCATCCTATGCCTCCCACTCATTGATAAACCTTAGGTCATCCACTTGAGGGAAAATTACTATTGTCCTACAAAACTTTGTGCTTGGAGGCCCAACACAAGTTTACAAGAATAAATTTTGTAGTAGACATCAGGCCGCCGCTTCTGGCTCATCACATACCCGGCCATCGAGGAGATCGCGCGTGCGTATGACATGGTCGCATGGCATGCCGGGAGGTTGAGGATAGAACTCAACTTCCCAGAGATTGAGACACAAGTGGAAGTGGAGTTCCTCATGCCACGGGGTATTCGGATGGAGGAGATGACAACGATGAAGAAGAAGAGGCCGACCATTGCTGTTGCTCCCCGCTATAGCTACGAGGCGGCAATGTCGGGGTTCACGCGGGAGCATCCGGAGTATATGTTCAGACTGAGTGCGAGTTCTACTAGAAGCACAAGGCCGAGAAGTTCTGGGGGACCCCGGAGGAGGATAGCGAGGAGTATTGGATGCCCTCGGAGGAGGAAAACTAGTTTGTTGGATGTAGTAGTTAAAGTTTTTAGTTTTTACATCTTCGCATTTGCATCATCCATTGGAGTTAGACTTTTACATCACCTATATACATTATGTTTTGGAGCTGCCTCTTTTTTGAAGATGTAAAATGCACTTTTTGATGATGTAAATTTTACATCTTTTAAATCTCCAAATTTGACATCTTGTATATCTCCAAATTTACATCATTTATTGAAGGTGCTCTTAGATTGCCTCTTTTCGCATCAACATCGTTTAAGGTGGACATCGTCTGTGCACCATCTTTGTGGAGAAGTTTCATTCAGTTGGGCGAATGTGATGTACTGAACATCTAGGATTTTATTTTATTTTTGCGGGAAAGTACATATAGAATTTTGAAATCTGAAATACTAAATTAAAAGTATTAAGAATCCAACAAAACATACTCCCTCTAATCACAAATATAAGATATTTTTAATATAGACTACATACAGATTGAAATAAGTGAACAAACACATCAAAACATGTATACATCCAATTCAGAAATAAGTTAAAATATCTTATATTTGGGAATCTACAACCGAACTTGGCAAATTCGGGCCCTACATGTTCGCAGACATGCCCGGGCATGCCCACAGAGGCATCCGGACATGCCCTCATATTTTGCTCCCGGCATCCACAGATATCAAATCCATGCAAATCCATGCACGTCAATCATACAAGCCAATGTCGCACGTAAATAACATTTGTTACCGAACATAAATAGTTTTTACATAAAATTTATTTTAAGTGCACAACTCAAACATCAGCTCTTTGGTTTTCACTATGGGTCCACATATGCTCCACAAGATCATTGAGCAGATGCACGTGCACCTGATGATCTCGAAGATTACGATGCATCTGTAGAAAGTTCATAAGCTGAGTTGCATCTTCATCTTCCAGTATTTCTACTTGTTCTCCAAGTGCTTCAAAACCACTGGTTTGGTCTACACTAGCACCCTCATTTTCAACAATCATATTGTGCAAAGTAACACATGTCACGAGATGCCACAAAGTTTCTGATTCCCACATCATTGCATCCCCACGAACAATTCTCCAACGAGCTTGAAGCACTCCAAATGCCCTCTCCACATTCTTCCTAGACCCTTCCTGCATTGTTGCAAAGTGGCTTTGTTTCTTGCCATGCGGTTCGGATATGGTCTTCACAAACGCCGCCCATTGAGGATAGATGTGTAGGAATGAAGTATGTCTAGCAGAGGGGGGGGGGGGTGAATGGGAGTTTTAAATTTTCTTCGGAAAACTTAAATCTCTCACAACCCAACAACGGAATAAGCAATAAACAAGCGAAGATGAACTACAACAGAGAACCGAAGCAAAAACTAGTACATGTATCAAAGTAAATTACATGAATGGAATGCATAGAAAGTAAACTTGAGTAACAGAGATGACCGAAGGTGCTCGATGGCGACAAGGTATTTGTTCGACCAGTTCGTCCTTCTGCACAAGGACTACGTGTGGTTGGAGGGGCTATGACTTAACAAGGAAGATAAACTCTCTTCACCCTATTCTCCTCAACAATCGATTCGTCAACCAATGCCGATCACTCATGGAAGATACTTGAAGGCGATCTCCGAACCTTTAGAGACTTCATCTTCGAGAACCACATTACTCATGGTCTCTGAAGAACTTGACACCTAACCGTCTAGAGAGTTTGCAGCTCTCAAGAATAATAGGCGGAGGATACTAAACTTAGATTCTAGTGATGCTGAACCACTATCTAATTCTTCGGCTCTAGAGTTTTTCTCTCGGTGGATTTTAAACTCAAATCGCTCAGACAGGGGGTTGCTCAACAATCTTCTCAGAATCAAATAGAGAAGCCACCGGACAAAGCCGGTGCGGGGTGGCTATCTATAGCTGCAGCCTTCCTAGGTGGGAAATGACCATTTTGGACAGGAGGTCCAGCAAATGGCCAGCCGATACGTTCACAATGGTCGGATTTTGGAGCAACAGTAATATTACTTGAGAAACAAGTAATGCTAACTCCTTGGTCCGAAGCTAATCTCTCGCAGCGAAGAAGATCACAGTTTCTTGCTAGCAAGTATTTGATCGGAGCACAAAGAGATTTCTCTCACAGCTTTCATAGGTTTGGGTTTTGTTGGAAATATGCCCTAGAGGCAATAATAAATTAGTTATTATCATATTTCCTTGTTCATGATAATCGTTATGCTAGAATTGTATTGATCGGAAACGTAGATACATGTGTGGATACAGAGACAACAACATGTCCCTAGTAAGCCTCTACTGGACTAGCTCGTTGATCAAAGATGGCTATTGTTTCCTAGCCATGGACATGAGTTGTCATTTGATAACGGGATCACATCATTAGGAGAATGATATGATGGACAAGACCCAAACTATAAACGAAGCATATGCTCATGTCAAGTTTATTCCTATCGTTTTCTGCATGTCAAGTATATATGTTCCTACGACCATGAGATCATGCAACTCACTAACATCGGAGGAATACCTTGTGTGTACCAAACGTTGCAACATAACTGGTGACTATAAAGGTGCTCTACAGGTATCTCCGAGGGTGTCTGTTGAGTTGGCATGGATCAAGACTGGGTTTTGTCACTCCGTATGACGAAGAGGTATCTCTGGGCCCTCTCGGTAACACAACATCACAAGAAGCTTGCAAGTGACGTGACCAATGAGTTAGTCATGGGATCTTGTATTACAGAACGAGTAAAGAGACTTGCCACTAACGAGCTTGAACTAGGTATGGAAATACCGATGATCGAATCTCGAGCAAGTAACATACCGATAAATAAAGGGAACTACATACATGATTAGCTGAATCCTTGACATCGAGGTTCGACTGATAAGATATTAGTAGAATATGTAGGAACCATTATGGGCATCCAGGTCCCGCTATCAGTTATTGACCGTAGAGGTATCTCGGTCATGTCTGCATAGTTCTCGAACCCGCAGGGTCTACACACTCAACGTTTGGTGACGATATAAGTATAGTTGAGTCATTATGGTGGTTACCGAAGGTTGTTCGGAGTCCCGGATGAGATCTCGTACATGACTAGGAACTCCGGAATGGTCCGGAGGTGAAGATTGATATATTGGACGAAGGGTATTGGAGTCCGGAATTGTCCCGGGGGTACCGGGTGATGACTAGCATCACCGAAAGGGGTTTCGGGGGGCCCCTGACAAGTGTTGAGGGGGCATGGGCCATGGGGAGGGGGAAACCAGCCCACTAAGGGGCTAAGAGCCCCCCTCACCCCATCTCATGCAACCACGAGGGTTGGGGCGCCCCCTAGGGCTTCCCTCCTCCCGCCTTGGGGGGCAAGTCACCCTAGGGGAGATGCCATCTGCCCTGGCCACCGAGCCCCCTTAGGGGAAACCCTAGGGGCGCCCACCCCTCCTCCCTTCCCCTATATATAGAGAGGTAGAGAGAGGGAAGCCTTACCCCCTAGAGCACATCTCCATGCCACAGCGCTGACTCTCCTCTCCCTCGGATCCCTCTTCCTCTCCATAGTGCTTAGCGAAACTCTGTTGAGATTCCGCCACCACCACAGCCACCACACCGTCGTGTTGCCAGAGGACTCGCGCTAATACTTCACCCTCACTCGCTGGATAGAGGAGGTGAATGCATCATCAAGCCGTATGTGTGTTGAACGCGGAGGTGTCGTCCGTTCGGTACTAGATCTGAGTTCGCGGGACGGATCGTGATTGGATCATGAAGACATTCGACTACATCAACCACATTTCTTAACGCTTCTGCTTAGCAATCTACATGGGTATGTAGAAGAAATCTCTCCTCTCGTAGATGTTCATATCCTAGATTGATCTTGGTGAGCGTAGGAAATTTTTTGTTTCCCATGCAACATTCCCTAACAGTGGTATCAGAGCTAGGTCTATGCTTAGATGACATCATGAGTAGAACGCAAAGGAGTTTGTGGTCGTTGATATTCAGATTGCTTCCTTCCTTGGTATTTTCTTCATTCGGCGGTATTGTGGGATGAAACGGCCCAGACCAACCTTACATGTCCACGTACATGAGACCGGTTCCATCGACACACATGTGACTTTGTTGCATAAAGATGGCTGGCGGGTGTTTGTCTCTCCTAGCTTAGTTGAATCGGATTCGACAAAGGCGGTCCTTGTAGAAGGTTAAATAGCAACTTGCATATCACCATTGTGGCTTTGTGTATGTAAGAATCATTCTTGCTAGATACCCATAGCAGCCACAGAAAACATGCAACAACAATTAGAGGACGCTAACTTGTTTTTGCAGGGTATGTTGTGATATGATATGGCCAAAGACATGATGAGATATATTTGATGTATGAGATGATCATGTTTGTAATAGTTTATATTGACTTGGATGTCGATGCATACGGCAACCAGCAGGAGCCATAGGGTTGTCTTTAATTATTGTATGACCTGCGTGCCAACCATTACAAGCTATGTAATGCTTTACTTTATCGCTAAGAGGTAGCGATGTTAGTAGAAGCATGGTTGGCGTGACAACCCCGATGGTGACACGATGATGTAGATCATGATGATGGAGATCATGGTATCATGCCGGTGACGATGGAGATCATGCCGGTGCTTTGGAGATGGAGATCAAAAGCACAAGTTGATGGCCATATCATGTCACTTATGATTTGCACGTGATGTTAATCCTTTTATGCCTCTTATTTTCTTAGGATGATGTGACTTGCACGTGATGTTAGTCCTTTTATGCATCTTATTTTCTTAGGACGATGGTAGCATTATAAGGTGATCCCTCACTAAAATTTCAAGATAAAATTGTGTTCTCCCCAAGTGTGCACCGTTGCGAAAGTTCGTTGTTTTGAGGCACCACGTGATTATCGGGTGTGATAGACTCTACGTTCACATACAACGGGTGCAAGCCAGTTTTGCACATGAGGAACACTTAGGTTAAACTTGATGAGCCTAGCATGTACAGACATGGCCTCGGAACACGAGACCGAAAGGTCAAACATGAGTCATATAGTAGATATGATCAACATGGAGAAGTTCACCATTGAAACCACCTCATCTCACGTAATGATCGGACTTGGGTTGGTGAATTTGGATCATGTTACACTCGGATGACTGGAGGTATGTAAATTTGAGTGGCAGTTCTTAAGTAGTTGAACTCATTATCATGAACATAGTCTAAATTGTCTTTGCAAATTATGTTGTAGATCAATAGCTCACGCTATAGCTCCCTGTTTTAATACATTCCTAGAGAAAGACTAAGTTGAAAGATATTGTGAGCAATTATGCGGACTAGGTTCGTAGTCTTAGGATTGTCCTCACTGCTACACAGAAGTCTTATGTCCTTGATGCACCGCTCGGTGTGCCAACCCCTCTAGCATCATTTGTGGATGTTGTGAACATCTAGCAGACACGTTCTGATGACTACTTCATAGTTTAGTGTGCCATGATTTACGGCTTAGAATCGGGGCTCCAAAGACGTTTTGAATGCCATGGAACATATGAGATGTTCCAAGAGCTGAAATTGGTATTTTAGGCTCATGCCCGTGTTGAGAGGTATGAGACCTTTGACAAGTTATTTGCCTACAAGATGGAGGAGAATAGCTCAGCCAGTGAGCATGTGCTCAGAATGTCTGGGTGCTACAATCGCTTGAATCAAGTGGGAGTTAATCTTCCAGATAAGATAGTTATTGAAAAAGTTCTCCAGACACTATCACCAAGCTACTAGAACTTCGTGATGAACTATAACATGCAAGGGATGGAGATGATCTCGGAGCTGTTCGCGGTAGGCGGCAGATGTAGAAATCAAGAAGGAGCATCAACTATTGATGGTTAACAAGACCACTGGTTTCAAGAAGGGCAAGAAGGGAAAACTTCATGAATGGCAAGCCAGTTTCCGCTCCAGTGAAGAAAACCAAGGTTGAACCCAAACCCAAGACTAAGTGATTCTATTGTAAGGGGAACGATCACTAGTAGCAGAGCTACCCCAAATACTTGGTAGATAAGAAAGGTTTCAACTTCAAAAAAAGTATATTTGATATACGTGTTATTGATGTGTACCTTACTAGTACTCCTAGTAGCACCTGGGTATTAGATATGGGTTCAGTTGGTAATATTGGTAACTCAAAACAAAAGCTGCGGAATAAACGGAGACTAGCTAAGGGTGAGGTGATGATGTGTGTTGGAAGTGTTTCCAAGGTTGATGTGATCACCATCGCATGCTCCCTCTACCTTTGGGATTAGTATTAAACCTAAATAAATGTTATTTGGTGTCTGCGTTGAGCTTGAACATGATGAGATCATGTTTATTGTAATGCGGTTAATCATTTAAGTCAGAGAATAATGGTTATTCTGTTTACATGAATAATATCTTCTATGGTCATGCACCTAATGTGGATGGTTTATTAAATCTCAATCATAGTGATACACATGTTGACAATATTGATGCCAAAAGATGCGAAGTTAATAATGATAGTACCACATACTTGTGGAACTGCTGCTTAAGTCATATTGGTGTAAAGCGCATGAAGAAACTCCATGTTGTTGGACTTTTGGAGTCACTTGATTTTGAATCACTTGACACATGTGAACCATGCCTCATTGGCAAGATTACTAAAACCCTGTTTTTCAAAATAGTGGAACGGGCAAGTGACTTGTTGGAAATCATACATACTGATGTGTGCAGTCCATGAGTGTTGACGCGTGCAGTGGATATCATAATTTCCTCACCTTCAGCGATGATTTAAGTAGATATGGGTATGTTTACTTAATGAAGCACAAGTCTGAAACGTTTGAGAAGTTCAAGCAATTTTAGAGTGAAGTTGAGAATCATCGTAACAAGAAGATTAAATTTCCATGATCTTATCTAAGGGGAGAATATCTGAGTTATGATTTTGGCAATCACTTAAGACAATGTGGAATTGTTTCACAGTTGACGCCACCTGGAACACCACACTGTAATGGTGTGTCCGAACGTCGTGATTGTACCTTATTGGATATGGTGCGTTCTATGATGTCTCTTGCCGATCTACCACTATTGTTTTGAGGTTATGCATTAGAGACAGCTACATTCACTTTAAATAGGGCACCATCTAAATCCGTTGAGGCGACACCGTATGAATTATGGTTTAGCAAGAAACCTAAGTTGTCGTTTCTTAAGGTTTGGGGCTGCGATGCTTATGTGAAAAGGCTTCAACCTAATAAGCTCAAAGCAGACAAGTGCGTATTCATAGGATACCCAAAAGAGACGGTTGGGTATACCTTCTATCTCAAATCCGAGGGCAAAGTGTTTGTCTCTAAGAAAGGGTCCTTTCTCGAGAAAGAGTTTCTCTCGAAAGAATTGAGTGGGAGGAAGATATAACTTGGTGAGGTTGTTGAACCTTTACTTCAACCAGAGAGTAGTGCGGCATAGAAAGATGTTTTTGTGGCACCTACGTCAGTTGTAGAGGAAGCTAATGATGATGATCATAAAGCTTCATATCAAGTTACTATCGAACCTCGTGTTAGGAAACGTACCATGCAATTTCAAAAAAAATCCTACGCTCACGCAAGATCTATCTAGGAGATGCATAGCAACGAGAGGGGAGAGTGTGTCCTCGTACCCTTGTAGACCGAAAGAAAAAGCGTTAACTTAACGCGGTTGATGTAGTCGAACGTCTTTTCAAATCAACCGATAAAGTACCAAACATACGGCACCTCCGAGTTCTACACACGTTTAGCTCGATGACGTCCCTTGAACTCTTGATCCAGTAGAGGCACGAAGGCGTCGATGAGTTCCGTCAGCACGACGGCGTGATGAAGGTGTTGGTGAAGTGACCCGTGCAGGACTTTGCCTAAGCATTACGACAATATGACCGGAGGAGTAAATGGTGGAGGGGGCACCGCACACGGCTAAACAATTGATGTACTTTGGGGTGCCCCCTGCCCCATATATAAAGGAGGAGGGGAGGAGGCCGGCCACAAGGGGTGTGCCAAGGAGGGGGGAGTCTTACTAGGAATCCACTCCTAGTAGGATTCTATCGGTGTACAAAAGTATGGGCTCTTCTGTACCCCTTACTTGTGCACGGGCAGTTGTAGCCGCGCCTGTGGCCGGGCCCAGCAGGGTAGTAGAAGATAAAACACGAAGACTACCAAGGTTTATAATCAAGTCAAGAAGCAAAGGGCACAAAGCAAGCTGGACCTCCACCGGCAACATCCTTGCCGGGTAACTGATACGTCTCCAACGTATCTATAATTTTTGATTATTCCATGCTGTTTTATTATCAATCTTGGATGCTTTACAATCATTTTATAGTCATTTTATATCATTTTTTGGTACTAACCTATTGACATAGTGACAAGTGACAGTTGCTATTTTCTGCATCTTTTTTACATCACAGGAAATCAATATCAGATGGAGTCCAAATGCCACGAAACTTTACGATGACTTTTTATGGACCAAAAGGAAGAAGTTGGGCCCTGGTTGCACATGGGGGGAGTCCCGAGGAGGGGACAACCCACTAGGGCACGCCAGGAGGCCCAGGCGCGCCCTGGTGGGTTGTGCCAACCTCGAGTGCCCCCGGACCGCCTCTTTCCTCTATAAATACCCCAATATTCTAGAAACCCTAGGGGAGTCGACGAAATTTCATCCAGTCGCCGCAGAGTCCAGAACCACCCGATCCAATCTAGACACCATCATAGAGGGGTTCACCACTTCCATTTGTGCCTCTCTGATGATGCGTGAGTAGTTCTTTCTAGACCTTCGGGTCCATAGTTAGTAGCTAGATGGCTTTCTCTCTCTCACTGAATTCTCAATACAATGGTCTCTTGGAGATCTATATGATGTAACTCTTTTTGCGGTGTGTTTGTTGGGATCCGATGAACTTCGAGTTTATGATCAGTTATATCTTTTTATATCCATGAAAGTTATTTGAGTTTCTTTGATCTCTTATAGCCTCATATTTCTTCTCCGATATTTGGGTGTTGTTTGGCCAACCTGATCTGTTTATCTTGCAATGGGAAGAGGTGCCCTGTAGTGGGTTTGATCTTACTGTGCTTAATCCTAGTGACAGAAAGGAAACCGACACGTATGTATCGTTGCTACTAAGGATAAAAAGATGGGACCTATATCTACGCAATAGATAAACCGATCTTGTCTACATTATGTCATCGCTCTTATTGCATTACTCCATTTTCCCATGAACTTAATACACTAGATGCATGCTGGATAGCGGTCGATGTGTGGAGTAATAGTAGCAGATGCAGGCAGGAGTCAGTCTACTAATCTTGGATGTGATGCCTATGTAATGATCATTTCCTGGATATCATCATAGTTATTTGGAGTTCTATCAATTTCCCAACAGTAGTTTGTTTACCCACCGTTTGCTATCTTTTTCGAGAGAAGCCACTAGTGAAACCTACGGCCCCGGGTCTTCTTTCTCATATATTTGCCTTGCGATCTACTTTTTCCTTACGTTTATTTTCAGATCTATTAAACGAAAAATACAAAATACCTTGCTGCAATTTAGTCTTATTTATTGTATTGGCGTTCGATCTATCAATCTACTACAAATTTACCTCACGTCCTTTGCCTATCTTGAGGCACCGTACCCCGAAAGGGATTGGCAACCCCTTTAACACGTTGGGTTGTGAGGTGTTGTTATTTGTGTGCAGGGGCTGTTTACATTGTGTTGCTTGGTTCTCCTACTAGTTCGATAACCTTAGTTTCATATCTGAGGGAAATACCTATCGCCGCTGTGCTGCATCATCCCTTCCTCTTTGGGGAAATACCGACGTAGCTTCAAGCGACATCAAAAGGAATTTCTGGCACCGTTGCCGAGGAGGATCTTCAACAGAACCAGGTTCCTAATCACAAATCTCATCTCCTTGCAATTTACATTATTCGCCATTTGCCTCTTGTTTTCCTCTCCCTCACTTCACAAAAGTTTGTCGTTTTATTCGCCTCTCTTTTTCCGTTCGCCACAGATCTATCCTTTGCTTGCAATCATGAGTGATTTCGGTATGGCACCAACAGATAATGGACTAACTATAGGGGAACGTAGTAATTTCAAAAAAAAATCCTACGCACACGCAAGATCATGGTGATGCATAGCAATGAGAGGGGAGAGTGTTGTCCATGTACCCTCGTAGACCGAAAGCGGAAGCGTTAGCACAACGCGGTTGATGTAGTCGTACATCTTCACAATCCGACTGATCAAGTACGGCACCTCCGAGTTCAGCAAACGTTCAACTCGATGATGTCCCATGAACTCCGATCCAGCAGAGCTTTGCGGGAGAGTTCCGTCAGTACGACGGCGTGATGATGGTGTTGATGATGCTACCAATGCAGGGCTTCGCCTAAGCACCACTACGATATTACCGAGGTGGAATATGGTGGAGGGGGGCACCGCACACGGCTAAGAGATCAAGAGATCAATTGTTGTGTCTTGGGGTGCCCCCTGCCCCGGTATACAAAGGAGCAAGGGGGGAGGACAGCCAGCCTTGGGGCGCACCAAGGGGGGGAGGAGTCATCCTCCTAGTAGGAGTAGGACTCCCCTCTTTCCTAGTCCAACTAGGAGGAGGAAGGGGGAAGGAAGGAGAGGGAAAGGAGAAGGAAAGGGGGCTCATGCCCCCCTCCCTAGTCCAATTCGGACCCCCTATAGGGAGGGGGCGCAGCTGCCCCTTGTGGTCTGCCTTACCTCTTCCCTATGGCCCATGTAGGCCCAATAGTTCCCCCGGGGGTTCCGATAACCCTCCGGCACTGCGATAAATACCCGAATCACTCGGAACCTTTCCGATGTCCGAATATAGTCGTCCAATATATCGATCTTTACGTATCGACCATTTAGAGACTCCTCATCATGTCCCCGATCTCATCCGGGACTCCTAACTAACTTCGGTACATTAAAACACATAACTCATAATATAAATCATCACCGAAAATTAAGCGTGCGGACCCTACGGGTTCGAGAATGATGTAGACATGACCGAGACATGTCTTCGATCAATAACCAATAGCGGAATCTTGATGCTCATATTGGCTCCCACATATTCTACGAAGATCTTTGTCGGTGAAACCGCATAACAACATACGTTGTTCCCTTTGTCATCGGTATGTTACTTGCCCGGGATTCGATCATTGGTATCTCAATACCTAGTTCAATCTCGTTACTGGCAAGTCTCTTTACTCGTTATGTAATGCATCATCCCGTAACTAACTCATTAGTCACACTGCTTGCAAGGCTTATAGTGATGTGCATTACCGAGAGGGCCCAAAGATACCTCTCCGACAATCGGAGTGACAAATCCTAATCTTGAAATACGCCAACTCAACAAGTACCTTCGGAGACACCTGTAGAGCACCTTTATAATCACCCAGTTACGTTGTGACGTTTGGTAGCACACAAAGTGTTCCTCCGGTAAACGGGAGTTGCATAATCTCATAGTCATAGGAACATGTATAAGTCATGAAGAAAGCAATAACATACTAAACGATCAAGTGCTAAGCTAACGGAATGGGTTTAGTCAATCACATTATTCTCCTAATGATGTGATCCCGTTAATCAAATGACAACTCATGTCTCTGCTTAGGAAACTTAACCATCTTTGATTTAACGAGCTAGTCAAGTAGAGGCATACTAGTGACACTTTCTTTGTCTATGTATTCACACATGTACTAATTAAGTTTCCGGTTAATACAATTCTAGCATGAATAATAAACATTTACCATGAAATAAGGAAATAAATAATAACTTTATTATTGCCTCTAGGGTATATTTCCTTCACTAACTCCTAAATTTGGACGTACGGGCAATCTGGATGCTAAATCTTTTATCTTGGGGCAAGGCAATGTTATGGGAAAAGAACATATTCAAGAATTTTTCAACTGTGTTGGGAATCTAAGTCTTGATGATGCTCCTATACTTAAAACTACTAGATCTTATGCGGGTGCTATTTCAGCACTAGTTCTGAAACTTGAAAGTAAATTTATTTGTAACCATCCTACTTTGCAAAGATTGTTTTTTGAGCTCCCCGACATAAAGAGTCCTAGGGCCAAAAGGTTGGCCACTCTCGTTCTTATAAATGAATTTGACTACATAATACGAGAAGCTAGGGAAATCTTTGATTTTTATGGTATGAATCGTGAAAAAACCGTGATAGATGAAATTCTTTACATTAGTGATTATGCACTAAGGCATTTGCTTGAGGATAATAAGATCTTTGATGAGAATCTTAAAAATGAAGTCCCCGTTCTAGATATAATCCAACAAGTTTTTAATAATGTTAATCAACACTACTCTTGCATTGTTGCGGGTAATCAAAGGGGTTATGATGAAAACCAACTAAGGAATGCTAAAGTTTCCATGGATAATATGTTTTATGTTGTGGTTACAAAACCCCATGATGAAAATACCTCTAAGAAAATTAAGAAGAAAAAGGATGACAAAACTTAGATCCTTGCTTTATGCCTAGCTAAGGGCGTAAAACTATAGCGCTTGTTGGGAGGCAACCCAATGAATAAAATTTATTTTTGCTTTTTGCTTTATGTTCTTGTGTGTTAACACAATTATGATACTGGTATGATTGTGTTTTTTGTGTTTTAATTAGGGTTTGTGCCAAGTAAAGCCTTTAGGATCTTCCGGGGTGATAGTTGTTTGATCTTGCTGAAAAAGACAAAAACTTTGCGCTCATGAAAATAATTTTCATAAATCACAAAAAAGAGATTTTGCCCTGATTCGTTCTGCAGAAGATTAATATACAAATTACACTGGTATTCCTAATTGGATAGAATTTTTGGAGTTACATAAGTATTCGAGAGATCCAGATTACTACAAACTGTTCTGTTTTGATAGATTCTATTTTCTTTGTGTGGTGTGCTTATTTTTATGCCTCTATTGTTTTCTTTGATGCGTTTTTGCCATAGAAAAGTTGGAATACAATAGATATAGTACAAAAAATAAGAATTGGTTTGACACATCACCTATAGTAGTGGTTTGCTTTCTTTTACTAACGGATCTCACAAGGGTTTTGTTGAGTTTTGTGTGATTGAAGTTTTCAAGTATTGGGTTATCTTACGATTGATGAAAGAAGGATAGATGAGCCTAAGCTTGGGGATGCCCCGGCATTCCAAGATATTATCCAAGAATGAGCAACCAACTAAGCTTGGGGATGCCCCCGAGTGGCATCCCCTCTTTCTTCTAATGACAATCGGTATTTTACTCGAGGCTATATTTTTATTCATCACATGATATGTGTTTTGCTTGGAGCGTCTTGTATGATATGTGTCTTTGCTTGTTTTATTTTGTGTTTTAAGTCATCAATCCTTGCTGGACAGACCTATTTGAGAGAGCCAAAATTATGTCATGACCTATTAGAATTTCTCTCTATGCTTCAATTAAATTTTTATGAGCAATGGACTTGCTCTAGTGCTTCACTTATATATTTTTGAGCACGGTGTGCTTAGTATTTTTGAAGAAATTCTCTCTTGCTTCACTTAGATTTATTTGAGAGTTAGTAAAATTTTGAATAAATTCTCTCTTGCTTCACTTAATTTATTTTGAGAGAAAGAAAATATGTTATGCTCATGGTCTTCACTTATATTTGTTTGAGCTTATGAAAAGCAACACATGAAAATTAGTCCCAAAGTGATAGATATCCAAGAAGGATAAAGAAAGAAAAATATATATTTCATGAAGATCATTGGACAAAATAAACTTGATTCTTAGTAATAGTTTTGAGATATGATGATGTGATATGTGAGTTATGTTGATGAGTAATTGTGCTCTAGTAAGAATATTGGTGTTCAGGTTTGTGATTCCCTATGCATGCACGAAAATCAACAATCGTGCAATGAAAATTATATCCTACTTGTGGTGCATTATTCGGTGTTAATAAGCTTAATGTTTGCTTATGAGATTATTCGTTTCTTGGTTGGTCGCTTCTCAATCTTTTTGCTAGCCTTCATTTTGCACCAAGTATGACCTCTACTTGTGCATCCAAAATCCTTTAAACCAATTTTGCCATATGAGTCCACTACATCTACATATATGCAGTATTCTTTTGCCGTTCTAAGAAAAATTGGATGTGCCATCTCTAATTTTCAAAATAAACTTCTCTTTTCGTGGGTTTGTTTCGCTCGCGGAACGGTAACGGGTGGCTAATATTTTCCATGCTGGATGTGTTATTCTCATGATGAGTGTTTATTTTCACTTTTCATTGCACAAGAGTAAGGCAAAGGTTTTAGGGATTCCCAGTCCCGAAATGCAAAAATGAATTTACTTTATGTTGTCAAATAATAAATTCCTTTGAAATTGTTGGTATGGAGGGCAACCGTGGATACGGCTAGCCATGGAAAGTGAAAGTATGGTGGAAAAAGGAATAAACTTTATTTTCTGTTTGGGAACCGCCTATGATATATCTAGCATGGAAAGTGTTGGGAACTCTGTGTCGTTTTCGTTGGTGGGATGGATACACCTCCCAAAATGTTTTTATCTCTAATTTTTCGCTTTGAGCTCTGGCACCTCTACAAATCCCTACTTCCCTCTGCGAAGGGCCTTCCTTTTACTTTATGCAATTTTTATTTTTGAATTTAGTCTCCATCCTATCTTATAAAAGCACCAACTAGGAGGCAATATGATCGTACTTCAGTATTGGGTGTAGCTAATATTCGAGTGTGTTTCATGAATGGATCAATGTTTCAGCATGATGGGCTAGGGATAACTTGTTTTAGCAATGATATTTTGAAATACATGGTTACTTGTTGATACGCTTGAGTAACTAAATTATTATGTCAAAACTAGACTATTGCTTTGAATCACATAAAAGTCCAAATGTCCATGCTATAAAGAAAATAATATGATATGACATGATAAAAAGCACTCCACATCAAAAATTCTGTTTTACACGTACCTACTCGAGGACGAGCAAGAGTTAAGCTTGGGGATGCTGATACGTCTCCAACATATCTATAATTTTTGATTATTCCATGTTGTTTTATTATAAATCTTGGATGTTTTATAGTCATTTATATCATTTTTTGGTACTAACCTATTGACATAGTGACAAGTGCCAGTTGCTGTTTTCTGCATGTATTTTACATCCTAGGAAATCAATATGAGACGGAGTCCAAATGCCATGAAACTTTACGATGATTTTTTATGGACCAAAAGGAAGAAGTTGGGCCCTGGTTGCACCTGGGGGGAGTCCCGAGGAAGGGACAACCCACCAGGGCACGCCAGGAGGCCCAGGCGCGCCCTGGTGGGTTGTGCCCACCTCGGGTGCCCCCCGGACCGCCTCTTTGCTCTATAAATACCCCAATATTACAGAAACCCTAGGGGAGTCAACGAAATATTCATCTAGCCGCTGCAGAGTCCAGAACCACAAGATCCAATCTAGACACCATCACGGAGGGGTTCACCACTTCCATTCGTGCCTCTCTGATGATGCGTGAGTAGTTCTTCCTAGACCTTCGGGTCCGTATTAGTAGCTAGATGGATTTCTCTCTCTCACTGAATTCTCAATACAATGGTCTCTTGGAGATCCATATGATGTAACTCTTTTTGCGGTGTGTTTGTTGGGATCTGATGAACTTTGAATTTATGATCAGTTATATCTTTTTATATCGATGAAAGTTATTTGAGTTTCTTTGATCTCTTATATGCATGATCTCTTATAGCCTCGTATTTATTCTCCGATGTTTGGGTTTTGTTTGGCCAACTTGATCGATTTATCTTGCAATCGGAAGAGGTGCCCGGTAGTGGGTTCGATCTTACGGTGCTGGATCCCAGTGACAGAAAGGAAACCAACACGTATGTATCGTTGCCATTAAGGATAAAAGGATGGGATCTATGTCTACGCAATAGATAAACGGATCTTGTCTACATCATGGCATCGTTCTTATTGCATTACTCTGTTTTTCCATGAACTTAATACACTAGATGCATGCTGGATAGCGGTCGATGTATGGAGTAATAGTAGTAGATGCAGGCAGGAGTCGATCTACTAATCTTGGACATGATGCCTATGTAATGATCATTGCCTGGATATCGTCATAATTATTTGAAGTTCTATCAATTGCCCAACTGTAATTTGTTTACCCACCATTTGCTATCTTTTTCGAGAGAAGCCACTAGTGAAACCTACGACCCCCGGGTCTTCTTTCTCATATATTTTCCTTGTGATGTACTTTTTCCTTGTGTTTATTTTTAGATCTAGTAAACCAAAAGTACAAAAAATACCTTGCTGCAATTTATTCTTATTTATTTTATTTGGCGTTCGATCTATCAATCTACTACAAATTTACCACATGTCTTGCCTATCTTGAGGTGCCGTACCCCGAAAGGGATTGACAACCCCTTTAACACGTCGGGTTGCGAGGTGTTGTCATTTATGTGCAGGGGCTGTTTACGTTGTGTTGCTTGGTTCTCCTACTGGTTCGATAACCTTGGTTTCATATCGGAGGGAAATACCTACCGCCGATGTGCTGCATCATCCCTTCCTCTTTGGGGAAATACCGACGTAGCTTCAAGCGACATCAGCAACCTACGCAGCACCAGCAAGCCCATCACCCTTGAGGCTGAGAGTTCTGACACCATTGACAATGTTAAAGACCAAGATTTGGGAACGCATGCATGGTAGCATGTAGATCTTCATGAAGATTGATAGCCTTCGGGTCCGCGTGGGACCAGAAGGCGAAGACCCCCAGGAAGACCCTTGCCAGGGACGACAACGAGGCCCCCGGCAAACCTTGCCGGGGAAGACTGCTGGGTTGCGGCCAGGCCCGTGCCCGGCAAGGATTTTCCACCTCATCACCACTCCAGTGTGATGACCAGTGTGCCAACTAAGCAGGCGCCTCTGTGGCGGCATGCAGATCTCCGTGAAGGCTTTACCATCGCGCCAACACAGTAGCTAGTTAGCCAGCATGGCACTTCATGCCTTGTCAGCCTGGACGTGTGTTCAAGCGAGGAGGGGCGGTGACGAACGAGATAGCTTTTGTTGCCATCCTGATAAAGTAAGAGGGCACGTAGGCAATGCATTAAATGTGTTTGTCCTACGATGCCGAGCGATAGCTCGTACACTGTAGCTTGCTTTCCACCTCCTGTGTGCCACTGTGGCAACCCCTTTTACGCATAAAAGGAGGCCCAAGGCATACCGAGAGAGGATTCAGACTTTTTGGACTATGCATGCACCGCAACTAGTTCAAAAGCTCAAGAACACATATAACGAAACAAGCAGGACTAGGGTATTACGCATCTTTGCGGCCCGAACCTGGTTAAAATCCCCTTGTGCTGACTGCTAGACCTGCTCCTCGTGCAGCTACTCTCCCCACCGAACGTAGAAGGGATTCTTGTGATCTCATAGGTGTTCGTTTCCCCGACATCTTTGGCGCGCCCGGTAGGGGTAATTAGTTGTGAGGATCTGGTATGTTAGTTAGCACGACAGTTTCTTCATCGCCATGGCTCCGAAGAAGATTACGATCGCAGCGGTCGGCCCGTCCGGAGCCGCTCCGCCCATACCAGCACGAACGGGCTACATGGAAGATGCTAGTGGTGGAGGAGATCAAGACCATCCATGCCACCCAGATACGAGAAGCTAGGCGAGCGGCGTCGTCCGTAGCGGCGACGATGGTCCGCACACCGCCGCGCCCAAGGATGGAGCTGCGCTACCTGCGGGTGGCGCGGGGACCTCCAAGGGCAGGAAGACGACCCCGCCAGCGCATGCGCCATAGTCCTCTCAGCTGCGATGAACAGTGCCGCAATGTGGAAGACCCTGGGCGTCGCCGCGGCAAAAGCCTTCAGCGTCACTCTCAAGACGCGTAGGGCCAACATGCACGCCATGATGCTGGCGAAAAGGGCGCGCGACCGCGGAATCGTGATGGGTGAGGGAGTCCTGGATAAGGGGGTATCCGGACAGCCGGACTATGTACTTTGGCCGGACTATTGGACTATGAAGATACAAGATTAAAGACTTCATCCCGTGTGTGGATGGGACTCTCCTTGGCGTGGAAGGCAAGCTTGGCGATTCGGATGTAGATCTCCTTCTCTGTAACCGACCCTGTGTAACCCTAGCCCCCTCTGGTGTCTATATAATCCAGAGGGTTTAGTCCGTAGGACACAACAACAACAATCATACCATAGGCTAGCTTCTAGGGTTTAGCCTCTACGATCTCGTGGTAGATCAACTCTTGTAATATTCATATCATCAAGATCAATCAAGCATGAAGTAGGGTATTACCTCCATCGAGAGGGCCCGAACCCGGGTAAACATCGTGTCCCTAATCTCATGTTACCATTAGCCTTAGACGCACAGTTCGGGACCCCCTACCCGAGATCCGCCGGTTTTGACACCGACAATGGGAGTCCTCTAACATAGTTAGAAGTTCGAGTTCCTCCCATTCCTTGCACTTGTCGCTGCCACCCACACGAGCAAAAGCATTGGTGCGGGCGCAGCTACTCCTCGACTTTCCTCTTACCTTGGAGAAGCAAGAAGAGTGGAGAGCTGCCATCCAAAGCCTTATTGGCCATGCCAACAGGGATGGCCACCGGGAAGCAAGTGTCGGCGTTCTGGGAACGGTGGTCCCCAGACTTGTTTGCCTGCGGCCTGCGGCGTGGCTCAAGTGGTGGCCCAGTACGTCCCATCTTCATCAACACAAACTCAAGACCCTCGCGAGGGGCCAAGCCTGGCGGGGCGGACGATGCAAAGCTTCCTCAGGAGCGGCCTCGCCAGGCAGGCTCGCAAGGAGGCGGAGAGATCAAGGCAAGGGTACCTCACGAGGTGCCCGTGATGCAAGCCATGACAATCGAGACCAGGCGGGCGCCGGCCTGTGCAGTGTCCTTGTTTCCTCTTTGGTGCAAAGGGGGCAAGCACAGGCGCGGAGTACCGAGGCATCAGGCAAAGGTTACCATTTCGGTGCAACGATACCAAGACCAGCAGAGTGGCAGGATGGAGGTCACCCTGGAGCCCAAGACGGCGTCATCGCCAGTGCCTTTGGCAGCCGAAGACCAACTTTAGGCAGGATAGCTTGTACTAGATGTTCCCCTTCAAACTGGTCGTTGTTGGCGCCCTTCCCGCTCAATATTTGGGAAGAGGACCAGTGCCTCTATAAATAGAGATAGCCACCACAGTAGGAAGGCATCGAGTTCTCACCCAGCCAACAGGGATCGAACCCCTTCCTATGAGAACACCACATCAGCTCAAGAACACCTCTCACGAGGCTGTTCTTCCCCTTGTACTGCTCATCATCAGCCCCCGAGGAAATCCACCACACCACACACTGGAGTAGGGTATTACACCACAACGGTGGCCCGAACCAGTATAAATCTTATGTCCCTCGTTTTGTTCATCGTTAGCTTAGATTCTCGCGTGGCATTCGGACATGGATTGGTAGGGGGAAGATCTTCGCGCGCACCCCAAAGTTCGAACGCCGGAACCCAACATCCAACATTTGGCACGCCAGGTAGGGGTCCGCTGGAATCTTTCTTCCGTTGTTCCGCGTTCGATCGTCCGTCGTGTCCATGGCTGACGCTCGCCGGGCTCGCACCAAGCGTCGGGCCGCTCTCGCTGTTCCGCGTTTGATCGTCCGTCGTGTCCATGGCTGACGCTCGCCGGGCTCGCGCCGAACGTCGGGCCGCTCTCGTTGCCCGCATCGCCCAGATGGCTCCCGTCGGCGGGTGTCCCCGTCGTTCCCCGTCGCCTGCCGCCAACGCCGCCACCAGCCTGGCGGGGAACGAGCAGCAGGCCTCGTCGCTGCATCCCTCGGTGCGGCGGGAGGGCCGCACCGCCACCCTGTCGCTGACGCCAGCTGGTTCGTCATCGCACGCCCGTCATGCTCCCATGGACGCGCACACCGCGTTGCTCCTGGCGCGTGAGCTCCTGCACTACAGTCCCGTCGACGACCTCAACGAGGAGTGTCTCCCTTGCATCAGCGAGCTTGTCAGTGCCGCAGGGGGCTCCCCCGCACCGTCCCTCTCGCTGCCTCGCCCTCCATCCTGTGCGGGTGATGCAACTCAGGAGGTGCCTCCGCCACCTCCTCCCCAAGAAGGCGCCCTGGCTCCAAGGCGCGCGGCACCTAGACGAGATCCACCGCGTCCAGCACCCGCGCGACAAGAAAGGAGCTGCCAATAAATCCCTTGTCCCCAAGAAGGTGCTCGCGTGCTTCCTACATCGGCACGCCATGACCGCATCCCTACGCCAGCACGTCAAGACCCCGTGCTGCTCCTTGCATCGGCGCGCGGGAATCCCCAGGAGCAAGCCCCGTGTCAGCAGAGAGCTCCGGTGGCCATCGCAGGCTGCCGCGCCTTCACCACCGAGCTACGCAGTGTCGCCTGGCCAGGCAAGTTCAAGCTGGACCTGCCTCCTCGCTACGACGGCACTACAGACCCCGTGGAGTTCCTGCAGCTCTACGAGCTGGGTATCGAAGCCACCAACGGGGATGAAAAGGTCATGGTGAACTGGTTTCCCATGGCGCTCAAGGATGGTGCCTGCACCTGGCTCCTGAACCTGCCTCCTGGCATGATCTCCTCCTCGGATGAGATATACACCCGCTTCATCGCCAACTTTCAGGGCACTCGCGACAGTCCACCGGCCGTGGGTGACCTATGCCGCATCAAGCAGCAACCCGGAGAGACCTTGCAGAAGTACATCTAGCGCTTCAACAGCGCTCGCCTCAAGATTCCCAAGGTGACCGAGGAGGCCATCATCTTAGCGTTCTCCGACGGCGTCCGCGATGTCAAGATGAAGGAGGAACTGACGATCCATGAAGATCTGTGCACATCTCTAGAGCTGTTCAACCTGGCGACCAAGTGCGCAAGGGCTGAGGAGGGATGCCTCTCCCTTCTCGAGCTCCCAGCTGCAGATCCAGAAGAGAAGAAAGCCAAGGCCAAGGATGTGAAGCGCAAAGGAGCAGCTGTGCTCGCAACAGAGCCGGATACGAAGGACGGCAGGGACCGGCCGGAGTCGTCCAAGGGCAGCCAGTACTGCGTGTAGCACGATCTCCATACCCACAACACCAATGAATGCCTAGAGCTCAGAGCCATGTGAGAAGGCCATGTCGGTCGACGCCCCGAGCGCAACGATTGGGGCTACGTCCGAGGCGGAGGAATAGGTGGAGGAAGATGGGACGACCGTGGCCCTCGCCAAGGGTGGCGTGACCGGCCTCACGAGGACCGCTGGCAGGACCAACCTCGCGAGGGGGCTTGGAGGGATCAGCCTCGTGAGGATCGCCCGCAAGGCAACGCAGGCCTTCCTCCTCTGCCACCACCGCCAAGAAGGAATGACGACCACCATCAGGACGAGGGGGCTGGGGGCTTCCAGGAGCCGCGTGCTATCGCTTGCATCTTGGGCGGTGCCCAGGCCCCAGCCTCTCAGCGCGTCTTCAAGCAGTTCGTTCGCGAGGTGAATGCAGTCCTCCCCAAGCTTGAGGCCACGCGCCCTCTCAGGTGGTCCATGTGCGCCATCACGTTCAGCTCAGCGGATCAGCTCAAGTGCGCGGCAACAGCCGGTGTCCTCCCAATGCTCTGTTCCCCAGTCATCAGCAATGTACAAGTTACCAGGACCCTCATCGACAACGGAGCAGGGCTCAACGTCCTGTCCGTCGAGACGTTCAACAATGTCCAAGTGCCATATGATTAGCTTCAACCGACCAAGCCTTTGTGAGGAGTCACTGATGGTTCCACTGTCCCGATAGGGCAGGTCCGCCTCCCTGTCACCTTTGGGCAGCGCAAGAACTACCATATCGAGCTCATTGACTTCGACGTTGCCCACATTCGCCTGCCATACAATGCCATCCTCGGATATCCAGCACTGGCCAAGTTTATGGTAGTGATTCACCATGGCTACAACGTCCTCAAGATGCCAGGAAGTGGCGGAGTCATCACAGTCCCCTGTGAAGAGAAGGATGCGGTGTGCTCTCTTGAGCGCGCCTTCCAAGCCGCATCAATCGAGGCCCAGACAACAAGAGTGGAAACCTCCCTGAAGCAGCTCCCAAGAAGAAGAAGACATCACCCAGCTCAAGGCCTCAGGAGGCAGGCACCTCCGGTGGCACCGCACCAGGATCTGCGCCCATCCAAGGGGCGCCGCCCTCCATCGCATAGGAAGGCGCACCCGGCGCCCTCCTCGGGCAAGGCTCGGGGGCTCTCTCCGGGAGGGTCACTGACTTTGCCAAGATCACGAGGGAGGCGCTCGGGCACCACTTGGAAGCGTGCTTCTTGGCACGCTTCCCTTAGGTAGGCATAAGGCAAGGAGGGCCCAACCCTTAGGAGTTCATCACCAAGGTCACTCAGGAGCTGCAGGAGTCGAGAGTCATGCGCGGCAACCGCCGCCTGCCCGGCGTAGCTCCCCATCCAGGCGATGATGGCGGGCTGCGCGTCTGCATCGACTACCCAGGGCTCAACCGAGTCGCATCTCAGGAGCGCTTTTGGCCTTCGCGCATGGGACGTTGCGAGGGTCCACCTCACAGCTATGTTCGCATGCCTTTCGGCCTGCCGAACGCGGCTGCTGCTCACCAGCGTCTGATGAGGAGCATTCTGGAGGCTCAGGTGGCCAGGCACCACGCATTCCTGGAGGAAATGGAGATGGACCTCACCGAGCCACCCGGACCTCCGGAGCCTCCCGAGGCTCAGAGTCCCGAAGGCTCGTGAGGACTGGCTTCTTCACCACATGTCGCCTCCAACAATCGCTCTGCAAATGGTATTAGGTGACATCTTTCGAGTTTCATTTCAGCTGGGAGCATCCTCAGGGCTGCATCATTCCCAAGTCGCATGGGTCTGTCCCCGCGGCATGTATCCATTTTGCTTATGTCTTTAGCTTACCTTGTTGGGGGCGCCCCTTGGGCCGCATCATCCCCAAGCCGCTCGGGCCTGACTCAGTGGCGTGTGCCTTTCCTTGCGTCTATCTAAGTTGGATTGCCTTTTCATGCTCAACTTGCTTATGATTATCACATCTCGCCCATCGCAGCCCCTTTTTCTCCCTCATGCAAATTGCTTGCACGTTAAAAGGGGGGCGCCTGAGCATCGTGACTCAAGAGCTCTTATTGGCTCTCCAGCCCTCACCCTCTGGCCTTGTCCACGGCATCGCGACCTGGCATACCAGCAGCGGCTGAGACTGCTCGAGGGCCGGGGCCTGAGGACGTAGAGCGTTTGCATCTAACCCTCATGCAGGAACACTCAGCCGCCCAAGGCTCAAGATTAGGCGCAACCCACTTTGAGGTAGGGCCTCGTGAGTCCCTCTCTGGCTCACGAGTGCCCAAATACACCCTGTCTAGCCCTACTGTGCCGGCCACGTGTCAGGGCGGGGTTGTACACGCCCTAGGAGCTCCTCCCGGAGGGGGCCCCCTCCCACGTACCAGTGGAAGCACCATGCTCTATGCTGGCTGACGACACTGCCGAGGAGCGGCTATGCCCGTACACATATGGAAGCGCTATGCTCCGCGCTGATGATAAACAACTGAGGGCAGCCCACGGCTGCATGAACCTCAGGGAGCCCAGAGCTCAATGTCTCGCCTCATTGCAACGCCTACCCTCGGGAGTGCCGCGCGAGGGGCTGGGCACGGGGGCTGCGCCTGGGTCACGCCCGAGCGCACGCCACCCAGCCAGGTCCCTCAGACCTGGTCGTCGCGCGCCCCTCCCGGGGCGGAGCCAAGGTATGAAGACTGTTTGAGCGTCAAGGGGGACTCCTGAGCATCGCGACTCAGGAGCCTAACTGGTCACGTAGCCCCTCACTCATTAGTTCTAAAAGACTAACGACGGTCGAGGTATGCGCGGGGCCGGGCCCTGCCGACGTAGAACGACAGATCCTCTCCTACACTCCCTCCCTGTTTGCTGTTTGCGCGTCAAGGGGGACTCCTGAGCATCGCGACTCAGGAGCCTAACTAGTCACGTAGCCCCTCACTCCTTAGTTCCAAAAGGCTAACGGCGGTCGAGGTATGCATGGGGCCGGGCCCTGCCGATGTAGAATGACAGATCCTCTCCTACACCCCCTCCATGTTTGCTGTTTGCACGTCAAGGGGGGCTCCTGAGCATCGCGACTCAGGAGCCTAACTTGCCACATAGCCCCTCACTCCTTAGTCCCGTCCTGGTGATCCGGTCGAGGCTAACGGCGGCTGAGGTATGCGCGGGGCCTGGCCCTGCCGACGTAGAACACATGCAAATAGGAACGAAACCGCAAAATCTTGCAAATTCAGAAGCAAATATTACAGACCATAAATTGTTCTCACAATACCAAACGCGAGTTTAAACGCCTCCACAAGGCACGGTGCATGTTGTAGGAAACGAAGCAGGAAGGAAACCGCAAGAAGATCACCCCTGGGTCGCGCCGCCGCTCGTGGTGGAGTTGCGCTTGTCGGCTCCACCCCCCGAGGCCGCGGAGCCAGCGGCGCCTCTCTTGGGCGCGGTGTTGAAGGCATGAACTTCGCCAGCAAGGCCTCCGCTCGGCCCTTCATGGCCTCAGCAGCAGTAGCGGAGCGCTTGGCATTCGCAGGCTCCAGCAGGTCGTCAAAGTTTGGCATTGGGGTCGCGGAGGTAGATGTGGCTGAGGATCCACGTCAGCGCTGCGGACGAAAGGACGCGAGCCTCAACTTCGACCATGGGGCCGATGCCGGTCACGACCTCCTCAAGCGCCTCGACCAGGAAGGGAACCAGCTTGGCGGGGCCTTCCATGGCTCCGGCCAGCGGTTTCTCCAGGCCCTCTTCATAAAGCGTCTTCAGCGCCGTGCGGGCCCTCTCCTCATAACGCGTGAAGGCCGCGCAGTCCTCGGCTAAGACCTTTGCCTTGGCGTCAGCTCAACCCCCTCCACTTTCAGTGTCTGCGCCAGCATCTTCAGCCGGCCACGGTCAGCTGAGAGTTCAGCATCGCAGTCCATGATGGCAGCCTCCCGAGCCTTCATCTCCTCCTTTGCCTGACGGTCACGAACCTCCTTGGTGAGCTCATCACGCAGCCCTTGCAGCTCGCCCTCCAGCATCTTACAGTGGCCCTTGATAGTTAAATCATCCTTCAATGTCGCGTCGCAAGCGGCTATGGCCAGGGAGGTGACTTGCTTCTCCTCCTCGGAAGCCGTCACAGCCTGGCTCAGCGCCGCTCGGACGGAGGCATCAGAGCGAACCCAGCCAGAGACCAGCTCCAGGCGCCCGGTCACCAGTTGGGGGTCGGCGCCCCGGAGATCCTCTCGCAGCTGACTCAGCTCATCGGCAGCGCGGTCCAAGGCGACGGAGGAGGCAGAGGAGACGGGAACCGGCGGAGTAGGAGGGGAAGACGGCAGCGTGATCACAGCTTGGGAGGCAGGGTCCTCCTGAGCCTTGACAACTTCAGCGACTGCATCAAGCGTAGGCACCTCCAGAGTCAGCGGGGCCACGGGGGCTGGCTCCCTACCAGGGCGTCCCTCCTGGCCTTGCGAGGACGATCGGGCAGGGGAAATGCGGGCGCCGCTGCCTCCCTTTCCCACAAGTGAATACGCGGCCACGGCAGGTGAGCCCGCCCCAAGAGGGGTTGCTGTATCTCCCTTCAGCCTCTTCGCCGCAGGTGGCAGCCTACCCAAATAAGGATGTCAGGCCTCGACGGCAAAAACAGGGGCAAAGCGAAGTTCGAGTACTTACTGGTTGGCTGATGCGGGTCCCACGGACTCCGACCGAGCTTGAAGCCCGAGAGCCTGTTGCGGGGCTCAGCCTCGGGAGGTCCAGCAGCGGAGGAAGGCGCACCAGGATGGCTGGAGCTGGCTCTAGCCGGCGCCAGGGCTGGAGTTGACCCTCAGGAGATCAACCCAGACCTGTCCTTCTTTGGGATCAAGGGCGGGTCCTCTCCCCCTCTCCTGGCACCGGCCTCGTCGTCATCCGACATTGAGCGGAGGGTGCTGGACCTGCGCCAGGGGGAAGTCTCCCCCATCCCCTTGATGGTCGCCTTCGAGTCACGCTCCTGCTCCTCCTCTTCATCTTCCTCCCCTCCCTCGCCGGAATCATCAGAGGACAAGTCCACCGTCGCTGTCGTTGCCTGGCCCTCAGGGGCCTCTGCCGGCACCAAACAAACCCCGTCGAAGGTGGGCATGGTGTCCACCACCCGCTCCTAGTTGTCACGAAGGAACAAGGGGACCGGAGCGCCCTCCGGGCTCGCCTCGTCCTCCCCGACAAGGAAGCAGAGGGTTGCGGTTAGATCCTCATCAGCCAGGGCATCCGAGCTCAGGTGGAGGACGACGTCCGCATCCTGGAGCCTCCACAGTGGGTGCGAGTGCGCATGAAGAGGGGCCACCCGGTGCGACAGGAATTCCCTCAGGAGCGTGGCCCCGGTCAGCTTCGCCGCCCTCAGCTTGCCCGGCCTCAGGTTAACGTTCATCTTCTCCAGCACCAGCTTCCCCCGCCGGTCGTCGATCTTCATGTGAGACCACGCCTCGACAGCCTAGGGCTGCTCCGTGGGCAGCTCCAGTAGGGAGTTGTTGCATCTGGCGTCCACCATGACCCACTTGCTCTAGAAGCCGTCGGCCCTCTTCCCGGCCTTCGAGATCGCGTTGGCTTTGGAGTACGCCACAAAGCCTGCGCACGCCGAGATATTGGCGCCAGTGACCCGGAGGGAAAAGAAGTGGCGTAGCAAGGCCACAGAGGGCATCACCCCAACGTGTGCCTCACAGTAGTAGGCAAAGATCGCCATGAGGAGAACGGAGTTGGGGTGGAGATGCAGAGCATGCAGCTGATATTGGCAAAGGACAGCAAAGAAGAACTCAGAGAAAGGGGGCACCAGGCCAGCGATGACGACGCTCATGAAGAGGGGGTAGAAGGTGCTCCCCTTGTCCTCCGGCCGAGCGGAGCTGGGCCGAAGCGCAGTCTCCCCCATCTCATTGCCCTCCGCCGCCGCCATGTGGCGCGTGAGGGCGAGATTCTTCTCCGTCATGTTTGGAGGATCCAGAGCCGGCGAGTACCAGGTCGGTGGAGCCCCGGCCACGGTCCTGCGGGGCGCCATTGCTCGCCGGAGGCGGAAGGTTGAGGCAGATCTGGAGATTTAGAAGCAGGAGGGCGAGGAGCAAGAAAGGGGATCTGAAGCAAGGAGAATGAGAGTAATGAAAGTAAGACTAACCCAAGCCAGCCTTTTTGTCAGTCGGGCAGTTGCTGAGGCGGCGTGGGGAAGTGGAGACGCCCACGTCCAATTAACCGCCACATGACGCCCAAGGCCGCAGGTTGTTGGGACCCGCGGCACTCCGCACTTGCCCCTTCGCTTCTCTGCTAAGCCAAGTCCGAGCGCGCCTTGGGCCCGGGGGCTACTGTAGGCGTTCTGGGAATGGGGGTCCCCAGACTTGCCTGCATGCGGACTGCGGCGTGGCTCAAGTGGTGGCCCAGTACGGCCCATCTTCATCAACACAAAATCAAGACCCTCACGAGGGGCCAAGCTTCGCGGGGCGGATGACGCAAAGCTTCCTTAGGAGCGGCCTCGCCAGGCAGGCTCGCGAGGAGGCGGAGAGATCAAGGCAAGGGTACCTCGCGAGGTGCCCATGACGCAAGCCATGACGATCGAGACCAGGCGGGCGCCGCCTGCACAGTGTCCTTGTTTCCTCTTTGGTTCAAAGGGGGCAAGTAGAGGTGCGGAGTACCGAGGCATCAGGCAAAGGTTACCATTTCGGTGCAACGAGACCAAGACCAGTAGACCGGCAGCATGGAGGTCACCGTGGAGCCCAAGACGGCGTCATCGCCAGTGCCTTTGGCAGCCGAAGACCAACTTTAGTCAGGATAGCTTGTACTAGATGTTCCCCTTCAAAATGGCCATTGTTGGCGCCCTTCCCGCTCAATATTTGGAAAGAGGACCAGGGCCTCTATAAATAGAGATAGCCACCACAGTAGAAAGGCATCAAGTTCTCACCAAGCCAACAGGGATCGAATCCCTTCCTATGAGAACACCACACCTGCTCAAGAACACCTCTCGGGAGGCTGTTCTTCCCCTTGTACTGCTCATCATTAGCCCCTGAGGCAATCCACCACACCACACACTGGAGTAGGGTACTACACCACAACGGTGGCCCGAACCAGTATAAATCTTGTGTCCCTTGTGTTGTTCATCATTAGCTTAGATTCTCGCGTGGTATTCGGACGTGGATTGGTAGGGGGAAGATCTTCACACGCACCCCAGAGTTTGAACCTCAAGGGTCTGCCGGAACCCAACATCCGACAGCAAGTCCCTCGCGGCGTTGCGCCGACGAGCCGGCGCATATAGGCAGTGGAAGGGTTGGATGTGTCGCAACCACGATGCACTCCCCTCCACCGCGGCCGGCCCGTCGGGTTGACGCCCGCGACAACGTGTCCATGGTGTCGTCTGACCCTCGGGCGCATTGTGACCGACGTCAAGTTCTTCGAGAGCGGCTCAAGGAAGACACCCGGACCACTATCGAGCGGCGATGGGAGGCACGTCATCAATCTGATAGGCGTGCTAGGCCTACTACATATAGGCCTGCACCGGGGGACGCTGGCGACTTGCCCTATGCAATAACTTGTCCAGCATTTACCAATGAGCTGTGGCAGTTCCAGTGGCCCAACACCCGCGTGTTCAAACCGGAGGTTCCGGAGAAGTGCGACGGCAAGACCCATCCGTCTGAGTTCTTGAGCATTTACACCATCATGCTGCAAGCTGTCGGAGCACGAGACGACAAGGTACTCGCCAACTATTTCCCATTGGCGCTCAAGCCCAACGTCAGGTCATGGTTGATGCATTTGCCGATAGACTCCATCTCCTATTGGTCCGATCTGTGCCACGAGTTTGTTGGTGCCTTCACGGGTGGCGATGTAGCTCCTGGCCAGGCAAGCGATTTGCATGTGATCCCTCAGAGGGACGACGAATGCTTGCGTATATACATACAGAGATTCAGCCATGTGCAGTACAACATCCCCGATGTTCATCCCACCGCTGTCATCAGCGTGTTCCATCAGAACATGCGCAATCGTAAGATGCGCAAGGAGCTGGCGATGAACAAGGTTGCGGATGTTGCTGAACTATATGTTCTGGCCGACAGATGTGCCCAAGCTGAGGAACGGAGAAAGTACCCCGGCGAGGATGCTGACGCAGGAAGTAACTCTAAAGACGAAGACGTCGTCGCCCCGGCGAAGAAGGGCCGACAATGCAACAGGACTACGCTCGTGCAGGACCTCGAAGAGACCTTGCGAATTTACACAAGATCAACCTCAAGCTCAACCCAGAGAAGTGTGTGTTCGGTGTTCCATCCGGCAAACTTCTCGGTTTCTTTGTGTCTCAACGCGGAATCAAAGCGAACCCCCACAAGATCAAAGTGATTGAGCAGATTGAGGCACCCAGGCGAGTCAAGGATTTCCGTTGGCTTGCTGGTTGTGTTGCCGCCTTGAGCAGGTTCATCTCTAAATCTGCTGAGCATGCCCTCCCCTTTTCCAAGATTTTGAAAAAGGCGGGTCCAATGAAATGGATTCCGGAGGCAGAGGTAGCGCTGCAAGATTTGAAGAGGTACCTCTGCTCTACACCGATACTAGTCGCACCCAAACCACAAGAGCCATTGCTACTATATTTAGCAGCGACGAATCAACTGGTCAGTGCTATGCTGGTGGCGCAGAGAGAAGTTGAGGAAGAGGCAACAGCGGCAGCAAGGCCATCGGGTGAGGAACCAGGGCCGACAGGGCTCGATGCGGGCAAGGCAGAACCCCCGGCAGAGTTTGGTTCCAGCAAGACAAAGTTTGGGCAAGTAAGCAAAGTAAGGCAGAAGAAGAAGGTGGTGCAGCACCCAGTCTATTTTGTCAGCTCCCTCTTGCAGGGGGCTAGGTCAAGGTATTCTGGAATGCAGAAGTTGCTTTCTGGCCTTCTTATGGCCTCAAGAAAGCTGCGCCACTACTTTCAAGCACATGAGATCACCGTCGTCACTCGCCTCCCGTTGCAATGAATCTTGCACAACCCAGATGAAACTGAGAGGATTGTGGAGTGCGCATTGGAGCTGTCGAGCTTTGGGCTGAAGTTTGAAAGTACTTTGACGATCAAGAGCAGAGCTTGGTAGAATTCATAGCAGAATGGACATCCACGCCCGACGAAGAAGTTCAAGAAACCACCCTTCCTGGAAAAGAGGCAAATATTCATTGGATTATGTACGTTTTCTCATTACAAGGTGTTGGTGCCGGTGTGCTGCTCATCGCGCCCACCGGGGAGCGCCTCAAGTACGTAGTCCAGATGCATTTTCCCCGGGAGAGGTCACAAACAACACCGTAGAGTATGAGGGGCTGCTTGTTGGTCTCAGGATCACGGCGGACCTCAGAATCAGGAAGCTTATTGTCAGAGGAGATTCACAAGTTGTCGTCAAACAAGTCAACAAGGATTATCATATCCCGTTGATGGAGGCTTACATGGATGAAATGAGGAAGTTGGAAGAGCGCTTTGACAGTCTTCAAGCAAAGCATGTTCCTTGAGCAGAGAACAACATTGCCGATGACTTGTCAAAGCACGCTGCCCTCAAGCTACCTGTGGAAGCAGGTACCTTTGTGCTTCAGTTAACTCAGCCATCCATTGAACCATCAGCAGGACAGAACAAGTGAAGGAAAGCGGGTCCCGTCAAGTACTTTCCTGCTGAGCTCCCAGGAGCCACCGACAAGGAAGTTGCCGGGTACCCCAAGCTTCCCAGGGAGCAGCAGCCTCTGGTGGGGCCCCAAGCCTTTGCCGTAGAGATGGTTGCCCCGTGGCAGAAGACATGCCTTTAGTCCTCCTCGTCGAGCCTCAGGCTCCAGCATGGGTGCAACATACAGTTCGTTTCCTCCTAACAGGGGAGCTCCCTGAGGAGCAGGAAGAAGCCTAAAAAGTAGCCCATCGGTCCAGCATGTAGCAGTTTGGGGATGATGTCCTATACAGAAGGAGACCGAACGACATGAAATTGAAGTGCATTCCTCGGGAGGACGGACTGGAGCTGCTGGCAGAGATACACGGAGGCATATGTGGCTCCCACATAGGGTCAAGAGCCCTTGCCGGCAAAGCATTCCGGCAAGGTTTCTTCTGGCCCACTGCCCTCCAGGATGCAACGGCACTAGTAACCAAGTGTGAAGCGTGCCAGTTTCATTCAAAGAAGCTTCATCAACCAGCCCAGGCTCTTCAAGCAATTCCTTTTTCCTGGCCATTTTCGGTCTGGCAGCTCGACATACTGGGCCCCTTTCCCCGTGCTGTCGGGGGCTTTGAGTACTCACATGTTGCGATTGACAAGTTCACAAAGTGGCCAGAAGTAGAGCCAGTGAGAAAGGTGACAGCACAGTCGGCTGTCAAGTTCTTCAAGGGACTCATTTGCCATTTTGGTGTGCCAAACAGAGTCATCACCGACAACGGGACACAGTTCACGAGCTGCACCTTCATGCAGTATATCCAAGACCTTGGCAGCAAAGTTTTCTTTGCTTCTATTGATCATCCAAGAAGCAATGGCCAAGCGGAAAGGGCAAATGCTGAAGTGTTGCGAGGCCTCAAAACGAGAACTTTCGACAGGTTGTGCAAGTGTGGAAGATGCTGGATTGATGAATTGCCAACAGTTCTTTGGTCAATCAGAGTGACTCCAAATCGAGCCACTGGCCAGACACCCTTTGCCCTGGTAAATGGGGCAGAAGCAGTTCTCCCCATGGAGCTCATATACAGGTCACCTTGAGTGCTCGCTTATGATGAGCTTGAGCAAGAGAAGTTGTGCCAACATGAGGCGACGCTCCTTGAGGAAGATTGTCTTCGGGCTGCTGTGCGAGCCACTCGCTACCAGCAAGCTTTGCGCCGCTACCATAGCCACAAGGTTCATGCCCGAAGCCTTGAGGAAGGCAACCTTGTTCTTCGGCGTGTTCAGTCCACCAAGAATTCAAACAAGTTGACGCCAAAGTGGGAAGTCCCTTATCGGGTAATACGAGTCACCAGGCTCGGTGCAGTCCGCCTGGAGACTGAAGATGGCATTCCGGTGAGCAACTCCTGGAATATCGAACATCTTCACAAGTTTTACCGTAAGGAGCGGTTGCCGGGAGCCCCGACAACCCCCTTTTGTACTAACCTTGCCGACAGGGCATGTAACCCTATGTGCAGAGCCAGGCGCAGACCCTGTGCGCAGTCAGATAAATTTTAGTATGTACAGTTTCCTGCTAGTTTCCATGTTTAAGTACATATATGTATGCATGCATGTTTGTCCAGGATATTTTGCTACCTTAGATCCTAGCAGGTACTGGGGGACCGCCAAGATTCCGTGCCCCTTTCCTCTCCTCCTTTCAGCCGCAGTGACAATGCTCCAATAAGAGATTGAGAAGACTGCCCGACATGTCATCCCCTTTCCTCTCCTTCCCATCCATGTTCGTAACTTGTGACTTGTGCATTAGAAAACCTTGCCACTCTGTTTAAGACTTAGGTGCTCCCATCCCCAACTCGAACGCTGCTTCGGTCGGGGTGGTTGCAGTAACCTTTGGTAAAAAGAGATTTGCGGGGGGCTGGACCCTGCGTGTGTAACCTGGTAGGTGTGACTCTCCGGAAGGCACAGAGGGCGCCGGCAAGGTAGCTTGCCGGGGAAACTCATTTATTTTTATTAAAGGGGCGTTTCGCCTCTGCACGATGATATGCATCCGTCGTATCTATAATTTTTTATTGTTCCATGCCAATATTATTCAACTTCCATATACTTTTGGAACCTTTTTATGCTATTTTTGGGACTAACATATTGATCCAGTGCCCAGTGCCAGTTCCTGTTTGTTGCATGTTTTATGTTTCACAGAAAACCCATATCAAACGGAGTCCAGACGGGATAAAAATGGACAGAGAATATTTTTGGAATATTTATGATTTTTGGGAAGAAAAATCAATGCGAGACGGTGCCCGAGGGGGGCGAAAGGCAGGGGCGCCCCCAGGGGGCAGGCACGCCCCTGACCCTCGTGGGCACCCCGTAAGGCGGTTGCTGCTCTTCTTTGGCCGCAAGAAAGCTAATTTTCGGGAAAAAATATTGGCGAAGGTTTCAATCCAATCGGAGTTACGGATCTCCGGATATATAAGAAATGGTGAAAGGGCAGAATGCCAGAACGCAGAAACAGAGGGAGACAGAGAGACGGATCCAATATCGGAGGGGCTCTCGCCCCTCCTATGCCATGGGAGCCATGGACCAGAGGGGAAACCATTCTTCCATCTAGGGAGAAGGTCAAGGAAGAAGAAGAAGAAGGGGGGTTCTCTCCCCCTTGCTTCCGGTGGCGCCGGAACACCGCCAAGGGCCATCATGATCACCGCGATCTACACCAACAACTTCACCGCCTTCATCACCAACTCTTCCCTCCTCTATGCAGCGGTGTAACCCCTATTTTACCCGATGTAATCTCTACGTAAACAAGGTTCCCAACGCTATATATTATTTCCCAATGATGTATGGCTATCCTATGATGTTTGAGTAGATCCGTTTTGTCCTATGGGTTAATTGATGATCGTGATTGGTTTGAGTGGCATGTTCTATTATTGGTGATGTCCTATTGTGCCATCCATGTCGCGCAAGCGTGAGGGATTCCCGTTGTAGGGTGTTGCAATATGTTCATGATTCGCTTATAGTGGGTTGCTTGAGTGACAGAAGCATAAACCCGAGTAAGGGGGTTGTGGCGTATGGGATAAAGGGGACTTGATGCTTTAATGCTTTGGTTGGGTTTTACCTTAATGATATTTAGTAGTTGCGGATGCTTGCTAGAGTTCCAATCATAAGTGTATATGATCCCAGAAGAGAAAGTATGTTAGCTTATGCCTCTCCCTCAAATAAAATTGCAATAGTGATTACCGGTTTAGTTATCGATTGCCTATGGACAAATAACTTTCTTGTGATAAAAAGCTCTCTACTAAAACTAACTTTATTTCTTCTTTATCTAAACAGCCCCTACTTTTTATATACATGCTCTTTATATTCTTGCAAACCTATCCAACAACACCTACAAAGTCCTTCTAGTTTCATACTTGTTCTAGGTAAAGCGAACGGCAAGCATGCGTAGAGTTGTATCGGTGGTCGATAGAACTTGAGGGAATATTTGTTCTACCTTTAGCTCCTTGTTGGGTTCGACACTCTTACTTATCGAAAGAGGCTATAATTGATCCCCTATACTTGTGGGTTATCAAGACCTTTTTCTGGCGCCGTTGTTGGGGAGTCATAGCGTGGGGTGAATATTCTCGTGTGTGCTTGTTTTCTTTATCACTAAGTAATTTTTATTTGCTGTTCTAAGTTGTTCTCTATTTTAGTTATGGATATTGAACACAAAATACCAAAAAAATTAGGTGTACTTGCTACTCATGGAGATGGGGAACCTCCTAAAACCCTCTATGCTCATTATGTGAAAGATATTATGTACTACTTTGATAATCCTGAGAAAACCCCATTCAATTATGTTATGGGAGACACGTTGGTTCAACGTGAATACTTTAGGGATTATCGCTTGACTCAAAAAGGGAAACTATTATGGGATCAAATTCATATGTTGCATTGGTATGCTAGGCAACTATGCTTGAGATATGATTATACTTGTTGCTCTAGGATGAAGGCTCCACACCTTTCCTTTTCATGCAAATTTAATGATAATGAAACCTTGGCTTCTTATGCTAATGGTATATATGATTACTATGATGTGGAACAAACAGAATAATTTGTTGCTTTTATGGGTGCTTATGAAATTTAATCTTTGTTTAAAACGTGTGAAAATCTTGATGATGCTATCTACAGACCTGAAAATTTTGCTATACTTAAATATTGCTATGATAATTATGAATATAATGCCGATATTGATGCATTTATTGAGGAAATCTCCGCTGTCCAAGAAGAGACTAAAATTTTGCAGGAGTCTATGGAGGAAGAAGTTGATGAAATTGTGAGCTCATTGGATGAAAAAGATGATGAGGAGAACAAAGAACAAAAGGAGGAAGAGCGGGTTAGTTACCCATGCCCACCTTCTAATGAGAGTAACTCTTCAACTCATACATTGTTTAATTTCCCTTCGTGCTTACCGGAGGATGATTGCTCTGATGATTGTCATGATCCCATTGATTCTTTTGAAATATCCCTTTTTGATGATGCTTGCTATGCTTGTGGCCAAGATGCCAATACGAATTATGCTTATGGAGATGAACTTGCTATAGTTTGTCAAACATGAAATTGTTTCTATTGCACCCACGCATGATAGTCCTATTATCTTTTTGAATTCTCCCGACTACACTATATCGGAGAAGTTTGTGCTTATAAAGGATTATATTGATGGGTTGCGTTTTACTACTACACATGATGATTTTGATAAATATAATATGCATGTGCTTTCAGCTCCTGCTTGCAATTATTATGAGAGAGGAACTATACTGTCACCTCTCTATGTTTCCAATATGATAAAATTGCAAGAAACTGCTTATACTATGTATTGGCCTTTACTTTGTGTGCATGAATTGTTCTTTTATGACATGATCGATGCATAGGAAGAGAGTTAGACTTTGTTGTTGCATGATATATGTTACTTTGTGCTCACTACTAAATTACAAATCATTCTAAATTAAAATTGGCTTTGATATACCCTGGGATCCGGGTGGATTCATTACTTGAGCACTATATGCCTATCTTAATGGCTTTAAAGAAAGCGCTGCCAGGGAGACAACCCGGAAGTTTTAGAGAGTCATTTATTTCTGTTGAGTGATTTTATATAGTTTAAAAACAAAAAATAAATAAAATAAAGAGGTCAACCCAAAACTTTTCAAAAAGGAAAGCGAAAGTGAGAAAGACGAGCATTGTTAAAGTGGGAGCTAGCCTTGAACTTTGTTCATCTCACGGAAACTTTGTGAATCTTAATTACCAAAAAATTTCATCAAAAATAATTATCCGCTTGTACAATTCCATTGTATTATAAAAATAATGTGCTAAGGTTTGCCTTTAGGATGTTTACAATGCTTGTTGGTTTGGGCGGTGCAGGACAGAAACTTTGGCTGTAGTGCGCGATTTTACATTTTTTACTGGAACGTCAAACGGTTCTTATTCTTTTTGCACTGTCTTGTTATACAAATTTTTTATGTTTCCTAATTTTGGTAGAATTGTTGGGGTACCAGAAGTATGGTGAATGTTCAGATTGCTACAGACTGTTCTGTTTTTGACAGATTCTGTTTTTGATGCATAGTTTGCTTGTTTTGATGAAACTATCAATTTCTATCAGTGGATTAAGACATGGAAAAGTTATATTACAGTAGACACAATGCAAAAACAAAATATGAATTGGTTTGCAGCAGTACTTAGTGTCGTGGTTCTAAGTCTGACAGTAGTGTAGGGGGGGTACAAGGAGAGGCAAGATCCTAGCTATGGAGTAGTTGTGCACACAAGTGTTTTACGAGTTCAGGCCCTTCTCGGAAGAAGTAACAGCCTTACGTTTCGGAGCCCGGAGGCGGTCGGCTGGATTATCTGTGTGAGAGTTACAGGGGTGCGAACCCTTCTACCAGTGTAGGGGACGCCAGGACCCCAGCCAGCCCACATAGCGGAGGGTTAAAGTACATTAAGATCTGGCGTTACTGGTAACACCTTACATAAAGTGTCATTATGACCATAAAGACTACTTAATTACAGACCGTTTGGATTCAGAGTAGATCTTGAACTCCTAGTGGTCGAGTGAGTCTTCATGGTCGAGTGTCTTCATGTTCGTCGAGTGTCTTCTAGTCCGTCGAGTGGATTTCCTCTTGGTCAACTGGAAGACGCCTTCTTATTAAAGGATGCCCTTGGGGAGGGTACCTTGGACAGGTCCATGACCCTACCCTAGGTACATGACTTCATCATTAGCCCCCGAATGGATCAAGGTTTGAGTGAGGAAGGAGTTGGCAAATTTTCCGACCTGTTTCCTGGTGTTGTAAAGGTGTTTTGCTCCGGATCAGTGACTTTCAAGTGAGGATGTCAACTTTCTTTTAGTCGCCTTGACCCATTCTTCATATCTGTCGAGTGAACTTTATGAACTTGGAGTTTTCCGTGCGACGGATCGCAGGAGATCTTCCATCTGACAAGTTGCCCTGCGGTTAGCGGATTTAGTGGGATCCGAATTTTGGGAAGTGCGCGAAGCGGAGAAGACCGCGGTACTCGGATGGGATAAGGCAAAGACGCCTCAATTCCCGTGCCGCCTTTTTCGCCACGTATCGCATGTGCGACTATTTCGAGATTTGACAGGATTGTCTGGGCCTACCCGTCAGCCACTCGGAAGCGACTCCATATAAGGGACAGGGTGGAGGCTTTTGAATAGTGCTCCCTCATTTTCCCCTCCCTCGTCTCTAGATTTCTCCGCCGCGTTCGTCCACTGCTCAGCACCGCTGCTCCGTTCCATCCTCGCCGGCGACAATGGTGAAAGAGAGGACGGCGGCTTTGGAGCGGGCGAAGAAGGTGACGACGAAGGTGAAGGGGAGAGCGACCAGTCGAGGCGGATCCTCGTCGCGGTCCCGTTTGCCGCAAGGTTGGATCCAGGGTGATTGGATCCGCTCGACCATCACCCAAAAAGATCTCGACGACCTGGCCAACGAAGGCCTAATTGCTCATGGGGTGGCGAGGCTCCCGGGGACGGAGTGGCAGCCGCAGCCTCAGGAGGGTGAGTGTGTCCTCTTGGCGACTCATGTAGATCTAGGGTTCTCTCTGCCATCGCATCCCTTCTTTCGAGGGTTTGTGAATTTCTTCGGGGCTCAGCTTCACCACTTTACACCCAATTACATTGCCTATCTCGCCGCTTTTGTATCTTTGTGTGAAAAACTTCTTGGGTTGTCGGCCGCACTGGGGCCTTTTCAAACACGTATTCACCTGTCGTTCTCATACGGTAAAAAAGCCAGCCCCAATGACGAGAGAACTCAGGTAATCCAGATGTGCGAGGGTCTTGGGGTCCAGATGAGGAGTAAGAGCGCTTTCCCAGCTATGACCCTTCCCGAGTCAGTCAGAGGGTGGCAGTCGACCTGGTTCTACTGCTAAGACCAGCCGACGCTAGGGCAGTCGACTGGGCTCCCTCCCTTCTCTATGAGTCGAGTGAACAAGCCATCATCTCTGAAAGTAGTTCCGGAGGAGAAGGCTCAAGTAAAAATGATGATGGAGCGGGTAGTCCAGTTGATTCGTGACGGTGTGACTGGCATGGATCTTCTGGAGGTTTTCCTTCGGCGGCGCATCCAACCACTCCAGTATCGGGGCCACCTGATGTGGTTGTATTCTGGCACTGAAGACACCACTTGGGTCCACCCAGAGGAGGTCGACGATGCCACACTGGAGAGGTGGATGACCGCCATCACAGGGAACAAGGACAACCCTCATGGAGCCAGGAGGATCCCGCCACTCGACCAATCTTACGAGGCAGACAAGGTATGATCACTTTTCTCCGACCGTACTCTCGTTCCGTCCGTTTTGTTTCGTTGCAGACTAGTCGATTGACTTTTGTCTTGCTTGTTGCCTTTCAGGAGACCACTGATTTGTATTCGATGCCCAACGGGGCGCAGGCACAGGCCGAGGAGGAGGAAGGAAGTGGAGGTGAAAGTCAAGAGGAGTGGGAATCGGATGGTGATGAGGGTGACCAAGATGCAGGCTCCGATGAGGAGGAAGAGGAGGAGGAAGAGGAGGAGGAAGTTGTGCCTCCCCGTTCTGAAAGAAGATCCAAGCTTGCCCACGACCCTGCGGTCGAACGCGACAAGGGAGTCGTGTCTGCTGGCCAATCGACGAAACGCCCTCGGACGACTTCACCGGTGCCGACTGAGAAGGCATCGAAGAAACCCCGAGCGGCCCCGACAAAACCGGCGAAGGCCCTACCGAAGATGAGGATGGAGATTCTGACTGTTTCTGGGTAATGGCATAACTCATGTTTTTCATTCTTGGTTGACTCAATCGCTGACCGACTGATTTTTGAAATCGCAGTGCTGCTACTTCTGAAACTTCAGCCAGGCATGAGGATCAAGAAATGGAAGATGTTGCTACTTCTCATCCTGGTATGATCTGTGCGGTTTCGCTTTCGGTCGATTGAATCTTTATTTTTGACTTTGAACTTCTTCTGCAGCTCCACCTAGCATTGTCATCGATCTTCCTGACGATGATGATGAAGCGCCCCTGAGGCCGAGGAGGAGCAGGAAGGCGACTGTTGGCAAGGCTGCTCGGGTTGTGTTAGCACCTGAACCACTGGTTCCAGAGGGGAGCAACGTTGCTCGGGCTACCGTGTCCTTTGCGGAGCCGTTGACGGTTGCCCGCCCTTCGTCGTCGAGTGCTGACCCGCCTTCTCACTTCTCCACCTACCACGTCCCGGAGGACCAAGCAAGCGCTGCCAAGGAAGCCATACGCCAGGACGGGATTATGATGGAGCAGGTGAAGGCGATCCGGACCGCCAGCCATGCAGCTTATGACGCGAGTTCAACTCTCCAGAGTAATGTCCAGGTTAGTTAAACACCGACTGGAAATCTTGATGTTTGTCATGCACCCACTGGGTGTGTCAATTGGAATGTCGGGATTAGTGGGGGCACGCTGAGTGCACCCACTGGGTGTAGTCCCCGGGACTACGGTGGACTGCTGGCAGTCGACTGTAGTCTTTGTGTCTTGAGATTTCTCACTTTTACTTGTTTCACTCGAGCTGGTCGAGTGGAATCATGGAACCGGTGGGGGCACGCTGAGTGCACCCACTGGGTGTAGTCCCCGAGACCGTGGTCGATTGCTGGCAGTCGGCTATGGTCTGAATAATTTTTTTTTAACTGCTGACAGTTAACTGCTTCCGATCAACTGATCGACTCTGAGTCTAGCTGAAAGAACTAGTGGGGGCACGCTGAGTGCACCCACTGGGTGTAGTCCCCGAGACTACAGTTGAATGTTTAGATTCAGCTGTAGTCTTAGAAATACTACGATTTTTCTTTTAGTCACTCGGAAGTGATCTGTCTTTGATGTCTGTCGACTGAACTTTTGCAGAAATCTTGTGACCTTGTTTCTCGTTATACCGAGTTGGAGAACAAGCATATCCTGCTTGAACTTGACCTGAAGCTTGTCCAAGAGAACTTCACGAAGTCGAAGGAGGAGGCAAAAGGTATGTTTGGTGAGAATCTTGACGACTGTCCTTGCTTCTTGCCTGTCTCCGAGTCTGATCTTATTGTGATTTTTGCAGAAAAACCGAAGGATGCTCTGAAGAAGAAGGACCTTGACCTCGCCGAGGCGCAGAAAGCGGCTTCGGACAAGACAAAACTTGCAGAAGAGAAGTTGGCTTCTGTCAGCAAACTTGAAGAGGAAAACACTAATCTGAAAGCTGCTCTCGACGTGGCCAACCAGGAAGTCACTCGACTGAAGAATGCCAATATGGTCCTGAGCGACAAAGCTGGCGAACTGGCGGGAAAGAAGAATGACTTGGAGGTTTATCTAGGAGGACTCGCCAAGAAGCTATTCCTCATGCTCGAAGGTAACCCCTTATATCCGATTGGTAATTACTGACTTGTTGTGGGGATATTAGCTTATCCTTGAATCGTGTCCACAGAATTCTGCCAAAACTTTGAAGAGGAGACTAGTCGAGTGGAGACTGGCTTGGATCCCATCAACTCTCCGGTTGTAACACCCCGGATGTAACTGTCCATCTTTGTAACTCCAACTCTTGCCACTTTCGGCTATGTGATATGATATTCCCTCCGTAGTTGGGTTTTGTCTTTTTTTGCATTTTATTCATGTCATGCATATCATATCATGTCATCATGTGCATCTCATTTGCATACGTGTTCGTCTCATGCATCCGAGCATTTTCCTCGTTGTCCGTTTCGCAATCCGACACTCCCACATGCACCGGCGCACCCCTCTTGTCACTTTTCGTGTGCGGGTGTTGAACGTTCTCGGAATGGACCGAGCCTTGCCAAGTGGCCCTGGTATAGCACCGATAGACCACCTGTCAAGTTTCGGGTCATTTGGAGCTCGTTTGGTACTCCAACGGTTAACCGCACTCCCGCAAAGGCCTCTTTTAAGTTGCAGCCCAACACCCCTCCAAAACAGCCCAATAACCCATCTAAGTCACTTACATGCTCTCCGTCGTCGGATCACGATCGTGAGGGCGAAAACCGCACCCCATTTGGACACTCCTACCTCCCTCTACCTCTATATATAGATCCCTTCCCCGAAATCCGGGCAAACCCTAAAAATCTCCCCTCTCCGCGCCGCCGGAAACGTCCGCCGCCGCGCCCCGGCGAATCAGGCCGCGCCACGTGGGCACCGCCGCCGCCCACCGCCGCCGGCCGCGCCAGGCCCGCCAGGCACGTCCCCGGCCCCCGCGGCCCGCGTCCCCGCCGCCCGAGCGCGCCGCCAACCCCCGCGCGCCTCCCGCGTCCCCGCCGCCCGGGCCGGTCGCCGCCTCCCCACCGGTCGCCGCCGCGGATCCCCGTCGCCTCGCCGTCCGGAGCAAGCAGCGCCGCCCCGGCCCTCCATCTCCGGCGCGCGCTCGCCGCCCG
>NC_041385.1:493834955-493836980 GCF_002162155.2 Triticum dicoccoides
TTTGTTGCATCTTCATCGCATCACATCTTCGCACCCGTGGCTCTGTTTTGGGCGTGTAATATGTCAAATTGTTCGCCTCGAAGAGTACATCATTTCATCCCATTGCATCATTTACATTTGATCTCATCTTGATGCCCGAAATGCTGTTGGAAGAGGGCTTCATATTGTTAGTTTCAGAATCTTATCAGCACGAGCTCTTTTGTCATTTTTGCCATGATTGATGTGTGCATCCTATGGACTTGGTCCCTAAATGTGTTTTGAACTAGGCTATGTCTTATTTACAGAGGTGCTTACCATGTATTTTTGTGATCAATGTGGTGACTAGCACAAGCATGCAAACTAGGCTTCATGATAATGTTGATTTTAGTTCCTGTTCTGCTGTAATTTTGATGCCATGTAAACATGTTGCTACAGAGAGATACATGCATAATTTGAGATACTTCAGTAAGGGTGTTTTGAAAACATGGTTTTTCTATATCCATCCGTGGTCCTGTTTGCAATCATGGAGTAGTCTAGCATGTCATTTTCGTGCTCTACTTTTGCTTCAAAATGTTTCCTGGCAGATTGTTTACATGTTATTCAATTTGGCCGAGGTTGTTGTAGTTGATCCGGATATTCTATGATGTTGTTTCTTGCCATGTATAGCTTCTATATCATGTCTTCTTGATGGATGTATGCTTAGTTTATCATGAGATGCTTTGTAGTGAGTGCATCGAGCTCGCGAAGGTGCCTTCATAATTATTTCAATACCATGCTTTGTTTGCTGAAATCTGTTAACGAAACTTGCTATGTTTACGTGGGTGCCATCATATTTTATGATCCTTTTTGGCTTATGGTCAGTAAGGGACTTTTGATCTATGCTTTGAGTAGATTCATGCCATGCCTTAGTTTGCTATTATAAGTTCCTGTAGCATGTTGATAACTTGCTCTGAACATTGCTTCGTGCTGCTGTTTATGCCATGTCCAGCCTGATAATTTTTTGCACTTTCTCCATGCTTGTTTGAACATGTTATGATGTGATTTAGCCATATCTCAGTGTTCCTCTTTTGTAAAGCATCTCCTGTAGATCACTGCCATATGCTTTGTTTTCATGTTGGGGTGTTGTAGCATAGTTTCTTGTTGCATGCTAAGTAGCATCGTGCTGTTAATCGCAGCTTTGTGTCATTCTTGTCTTGCTTGTCATTTGCAAACCGTGCATCCGTTTCCGGTGATCTTTATATCGATTTCAACCGAAATCATATCATCTTTCCAGCGGCATACTTGGTGTGCCAAGTTGATGCCTTGTTCATCATCTTTCCTTCCGAAGCACGCATATGCATTGCATATCACATCTCACATATCACGTCATGTTTTGCATCATGTTGCTTGTGCATTGCACCGTGATTTATTGTGGTTCCTTTGCTTGTGTTCTTGCTTTGGGTAGAGCCGGGAGACGAGTATGTGCACAAGGAACCTGTTGAGTACGCTAACGAGGATCCAGCCTTCGTCAACTCTAAGAACCTTGCAGGCAAGATGACCATACCTTCGAAATCATTTCTATCTTTGCTTGCTAGTATTCGCTATTTTGCTATGTTAGCCCTACCTGCCATTGTTTACCATGCCTACCTATTGCCATGTTAAACCTCTAACCATCCTGTCCTAGCAACTGTTGATTGGCTATGTCACCGCTTTTGCTCAGCCCCTCTTATAGCATTGTTAGCTGCAGGTGAAGATGAAGGTTGTTCCAGGTCGGAACGTGGTTATTTTGGGATTTGACAATACCTCATGTTTATATTAATGCACTTTATATACTTGGTAAAGGGTGGAAGGCTCGGCCTTATGCCTAGTGACTTGTTCCACTCTTGCCGCCTAGTTCCGTTTACCGGTGTTATGTTCCTTGATTTTGCGTTCCTTACACGGTTGGGTGATTTATGGGACCCCCTTAACAGTTCGCTTTGAATAAAACTCCTCCAGCAAGGCCCAAACTTGGTTTTACCATTTGCCACCTAAGCCCTTTTCCCTTGGGTTTTCGCGAGCCCAAGGGTC
>NC_041385.1:493837188-493844290 GCF_002162155.2 Triticum dicoccoides
GGGCAACTTGAGGGCTGGTTTTACTCGTAGCTTGACTCATCCGGTGTGCCCTGAGAACGAGATACGTGCGACTCCTATCGGGATTTGTCGGCACATCGGGCGGCTTTGCTGGTCTTGTTTTACCATTGTCGAAATGTTTTGCGAACCGGGATTCCGAGACTGATCGGGTCTTCCCGGGAAAAGGTCTATTCCTTCGTTGACCGTGAGAGCTTGTGATGGGCTAAGTTGGGACACCCTTGCAAGGTATATAATCTTTCGAAAGCCGTGCCCGCGGTTATGAGGCAGATGGGAATTTGTTAATGTCCGGTTGTAGATAACTTGACACTTGACTTCATTAAAATGCATCAACCGCGTGTGTAGCCGTGACGGTCTCTTCTCGGCGGAGTCCGGGAAGTGAACACGGTTTCTGTTATGCTTGACGTAAGTAGATTCAGGATCACTTCTTGATCACTTCTAGCTTCTCGACCGACGCGTTGCTTCTCTTCTCGCTCTCACTTGCGTATATTAGCCACCATATATGCTTAGAGCTTGCCGCAGCTCCACCATATTACCCCTTTTCCTACCTATGAGCTTAAATAGTCTTGATCTCGCGGGTGTGAGATTGCTGAGTCGTCGTGACTCACAGATTCTACCAAAACAGATGCAGGTGCCGAGGATACTGGCGCAGATGGTGCAACTGAGCTGAAGTGGGAATTTGATGAGGCCCTTGGTCGTTACTATGTATCGTTTCCAGATGATCAGTAGAGGAGCCCAGTCGGGACGATCGGGGATCTAGCATTTGGGGTTGTCTTCTTTTCATTTGAACTTGACCGTAGTCGGTCTATGAGTGTATTTGAATGATGTATGATCTAAATTATGTATTGTGTGAAGTGGCGATTGTAAGCCAACTCTCTTTATCCCATTCTTGTTCATTACATGGGATTGTGTGAAGATGACCCTTCTTGTGACAAAACCACCATGCGGTTATGCCTCTAAGTCGTGCTTCGACACGTGGGAGATATAGCCGCATCGTGGGTGTTACAAGTTGGTAATCAGAGCCATCCCCGACTTAGGAGCCCCCTGCTTGATTGTTTGCTGGCGATGTTGAGTGTAGAACAAAAATGTTTTGAGTCTTACGATTATATATATCGGAGAGTAGGATTCTTTTTACTCCTCAGTCCCTTCGTCGCTCTGGTGAGGTGTCCTGACGTAGATGTTTTGACTATCCTCTTCTCAAATTTCACTAAAAAAAATTTAGGTTCACGCGGGTATCTTGGAATCGTTCCGATAGTTTTATGACGAGAACATTGTTCTTGGTGCCTCCTGACATTTAGGGGTTGTGGCAGTGTCCCGGGGAGTTGAGCTCCGAGGTGTTGTCGTCACAATTTTATCGTTGCAGTTCTAGAATACCTGAGCTTTGCCGACATCGAAAATCTCTTTTGTACAGTTGTTGGTGAGATAACCCCGATAACCCAGTACTGGGGCGAGCTCGGGAGTATTGCCATAACTCGTATAACGGATGCTTTTCGAAGGTTGAGGTACACTATTTCCGAAGGTTTCTTGGTTATGTGTTGACGGATGGATACAGCTGGGTGTAGGGATTGTTAGTTTGGGTGAGATATATTGCTTCCCTTGTATCCCCAACACCTGATTGCATAACCGGAAAGTTTCGGGAGTTTATAGGTGGGATTCAAGTAGCTCTAGCATTTCTTCCCGCAGATATTTGGTTTGTGATTGGGTAATCCTTACCACGTATTTGTTCCAGTCGTACCTTGTTTATTTCATTCATCAATCTCTATTTAAGTGGCTTCTCACCTTTATGGACGTGTGATGTTTACTTTGGAATTCATTCGTTCATCCTTGTTCGAATGTTTATTGTGAAGACTATATGTTGCAATTTCTATCCGTTGATCCAACTTGTCTATCTGTCTATCAAGATGCTAACGGATGTCACCCTCTTCAGGATGGCTCCGCCAACGCGTCTGAATCCGGATCGCAATGATGGGAGTCAGGCGAACCCTCCACCACCACCTCCGCCTCCGGAGGCATGGCAAGCTTTGATGGCAGCCTCTAATGCCCATGCTCAGATGATGATCCAGCTCATGCAAGAGCGCAACCAAGGCCAAGGCAACCAAGGGAATCAAGGTCAAGGGCAGTTCAATCATCAGCCTCAGTTTCCTACCCTCAACCAATTCCTTGCAAACCAGCCGAAGTCTTTCAGCTACTGTGTCGAGGCCACAGACGCCGATGATTGGCTCGTGGATATCGACAAGCATTTTGATTGCAGCAATGTCAGGCCTGAGGACTATGTCAAGTTCGCTTCTTTTCAGCTCAAGGATCAGGCAGCTGATTGGTTCCAGCAATACAAGGATTCCAGAGGAGGCCGAGTGATTACTTGGACTGATTTCTGTCGGGACTTTAAAGCTCACCATATTCCTACCAGTGTTGTTGAGAGCAAGCGTGAGGAGTTCCGCAATCTCAAGCAAGGCAACATGTCAGTGTACGAATACAACAAGCAGTTTCAGAAACTTGCTCGCTTTGCTAAGCAAGATGTTCCAGATGAGAAGAGTATGATCTATCAGTTCAGAGGTGGCCTTAGAGAGGATCTGCAGTTAGCTCTCGTTCTTGTTGAGCCTACTCAGTTTGATCAATTCTACAATATGGCACTCAAGCAAGAAGGTGCTCAGCTCAAGTGTGAGGCGTCTAAGAAGAGAATCAGAGATGCAGTGCAATCTTCTTCTTCCTCACAAGTGGCAGCTAAGCAGCAGAAGTTCTACCTGCCTCCTCCTCCGTTTCGTCAGCCTTACCAGCAGAAGAACTCAGGTGGTCGTGGATCTTCCCACCCACCCAACCCAAGCTATCAGAACAAGTCTCAGCCTCAAGCTTCAAAGTCGATGCTCCTTATCATCGTCCGCTCTCAGAAGTGACTTGCAACAAGTGCCAGCAGAAAGGTCACTACACGAACAAATGCTTCAATCAAAGGCGCCTTCCTCCTCCTCCTCCTGTGAGATCTTCAAGCAATGCAGTGGTCAAGCATAATCCAAAGTATGCAAAGGTGAACATGATGAATGCAGCTCAGGCAGAGGATTCTTCAGATGTGATCATCGGTAATCTTCCTGTTAATGATATTCCTGCAAAAGTCTTATTTGATACTGGTGCATCGCTTTGTTTCATGTCAAGACCATTTTTTGCCAAGCATGAATTCTCTTCGTCACATTTGGGTAAACCCATGGATGTCATTTCTCCGGGTAAACGGTTGAGCTCCAGTTTGGTGGTTCCGGATACCACAATCAAGATGGGCGACTATAAATTTCTGTCTTCTCCAGTGGTTCTTGGTGACTCTGATATTGATCTAATTCTTGGGATGGACTGGCTTTCTAAGCACAAGGCTCAGCTTGATTGTGCTGCCAGGCAGATTCAATTGACTCACCCTTCTGAGGATGTTATCATCTATGCCGCTCGTGATGAAACCATTCGGTTGTTTTCTCTCAGTGAGAAGGGTGAATTGGATGCTATTTCTCAAATTCCAGTCGTTTGTGAGTACCAAGATGTCTTTCCAGAAGAGCTTCCGGGTATGCCTCCTCATCGGCCAGTCGAGTTTGTTATTGATCTTGAGCCTGGAACTGAACCCGTTTGCAAGCGTCCATACAAGCTTGGACCCAAGGAGCTGAAGGAATTGAAGAAGCAGCTCGATCAACAAGAGCGTCTGGGTTTGATCAGACCGAGTTCTTCCCCATGGGGTTGTGGAGTTCTTTTTGTCCAGAAGAAGGATGGCACGGACCGACTTTGCGTCGATTACCGTCCATTGAACAAGAAGACAATCAAGAACAAGTATCCACTTCCCAACATCAATGAGCTTTTCGAGCAACTCAAAGGTGCTAAAGTATTCTCCAAGCTTGAACTCCGTATGGGTTATCATCAGATTCGCATTCGTGAACAATATATTCCCAAGACAGCATTCAGAACAAGCTATGGTTCTTATGAATATACTGTCATGTCTTTTAGCCTTGTCAATGCTCCTCCAACGTTCTCTCGCATGATGAACTTTATCTTCAACCCCTACACCAATGAATTCGTTCTGGTGTATCTCGATGATATCTTGGTCTTCTCCAAGAATAAGCAGGATCATGCCAAACATTTGCGATTGGTGCTCGACAAGCTCAGAGAGCATCAATTCTATTCGAAGTTTTCCAAATGTGAATTCTGGCTTGATGAAGTTCTTTACCTTGGGCATATCATCTCTGCCAAGGGCATTGTTGTTAATCCCGCGAAGGTTTCTGTTGTTCTGAATTGGGAACCTCCTTAGAATGTCAAACAGCTCCGCAGTTTTCTTGGTCTTGCAAGTTATTGCCGAAGATTCGTTGAGAACTTCTCTAAGATTGCAAAGCCTCTTTCCAACCTCCTCCAGAAGCATGTCAAGTATGTCTGGACGCCTGAGTGTGACGTCGCTTTCAACTCCCTCAAAGAGAAGCTAGTCACAGCTCCTGTTTTGACTCCTCCTGATGAATCCAAGCCATTCGAAGTATTCTGTGATGCTTCCCTTCAAGGTCTTGGTGCTGTGTTGATGCAAGAGAAGAAAGTTGTGGCCTATACCTCTCGTCAGTTGAAGCCCAATGAAAAGAACTACCCCACTCACGATCTTGAGTTGGCGGCAGTTGTCCATGCATTGATAACATGGAGACATCTCTTGTTGGGAAGGCAAGTGGACATTTTCACTGATCACAAGAGCCTCAAGTATACCTTCACTCAACCCAACCTTAACCTCAGGCAAACTCGATGGGTCGAAATGATTCAAGAGTACAATCCGAGTATCGAATATACTCCTGGCAAGGCGAATGTGATTGCAGATGCTCTGAGCAGAAAGGCTTATTGCAACATTCTAATTCTCAAGCCGTTTCAACCGGATCTCTGTGAAGCCTTCCGCAAGCTGAATCTTCAAGTTGTTCCTCAAGGCTTTCTTGCTAACCTCATAGTCTCTCCTACTTTGGAAGATCAGATTCGTGAGGCACAACTCCTGGATACCATGGTGAAGAAGGTGAAACGTGGTATTGACAAGGGCATTCCTAAATACAAGTGCTATCGCTTGGATGACAAAGATACTCTTTTCTTCGAGGATCGAATTGTGGTTCCAAAAGGTGATCTGAGAAAAGTCATCATGAATGAGGCACACAATTCCCTCCTATCCATTCATCCTGGAAGTACAAAGATGTACCATGACCTCAAGCAGTCATATTGGTGGACTTGAATGAAGCGAGAGATTGCTCAATTCGTGAATGAATGTGATGTCTGCAGAAGAGTGAAAGAAGAACACCAACGACCAGCTGGTCTCCTTCAACCTCTTGCTATTCCGGAATGGAAGTTTGACCATATCGAGATGGACTTCATGACTGGTTTTCCTAAGTCCAAGCATGGAAATGATGCTATGTTTGTTGTCATTGACAAGCTTACTAAAGTGGCTCGTTTTCTTCCTATCAAAGAATCTATCACAGCAGCTCAGCTGGCAGAGCTATACACCTTTAGAATTGTCTCCTTGCACGGCATTCCACAATTGATATCTTCAGATCGTGGAAGCATTTTCACTTCTAAGTTCTGGGACTCCTTTCAGAAGGCCATGGGCACCAACATTCGTTTCAGCACAGCTTTCCATCCTCAAACAAGTAGCCAAGTCGAGCGAGTCGATCAAATCCTTGAAGATATGCTCAGGGCTTGTGTCATCTCTTTCGGTATGAAGTGGGAAGATTGTCTTCCATATGCCGAGTTCTCCTACAACAATAGCTTCCAAGCGAGTTCGGGCAAGGCCCCATTCGAAATTCTCTATGGCAGAAAGTGCGGTACTCCTCTCAACTGGTCTGAGACAGGTGAACGCCAACTTCTTGGCAACGACTTGATCACAGAAGCCGAAGAAATGTGCAAAGTCATTCGTGAGAATCTCAAAGCCGCGCAATCGCGACAGAAGAGTTACTATGATAGCAAGCACCGTGACTTGGCTTTTGAAATCGAAGACCATGTCTACCTCCGCATCTCTCCAATGAAAGGCACTCGTCGCTTCGGTATCAAAGGGAAGCTTGCCCCTAGATATGTGGGTCGTTTCAAGATCATTGGCAAAAGAGGCGATCTCGCCTATCAACTTGAGCTTCCATCCAACTTTGCAAACGTGCACGATGTGTTTCACATGTCACAGCTTCGCAAGTGCTTCAAGACTTCGGAGCGCACTATCAACTTCGAAGAGATCGACCTCCAAGAAGATCTCTCTTATCATGAACACCCCGTTGCTATTCTTGAAGAAACCGAGCGCAAGACTCGCAACAAGTCAATCAAATTCCTGAAAGTGAAGTGGTCACACCATTCTGACCGAGAAGCCACCTGGGAGCGCGAGGATCACCTCTGTTCCGAATATCCGGAGTTCTTTCAGTCCTAGATCTCGGGACGAGATCCTCTTGTAGTGGTGGAGTGTTGTAACACCCCGGATGTAACTTTCCATCTTTGTAACTCCAACTCTTGCCACTTTCGGCTATGTGATATGATATTCCCTCCGTGGTTGGGTTTTGTCTTTTGTTTTGCATTTTATTCATGTCATGCATATCATATCATGTCATCATGTGCATCTCATTTGCATACGTGTTCGTCTCATGCATCTGAGCATTTTCCCCGTTGTCCGTTTCGCAATACGACACTCCCACATGCACCGGCGCACCCCTCTTGTCTCTTTTCATGTGCGGGTGTTGAACGTTCTCGGAATGGACCGAGCCTTGCCAAGTGGCCCTGGTATAGCACCGGTAGACCACCTATCAAGTTTCGGGTCATTTGGAGCTCGTTTGGTACTCCAACGGTTAACCGCACTCCCGCAAAGGCCTCTTTTAAGTTGAAGCCCAACACCCCTCCAAACCAGCCCAATAACCCATCTATGTCACTTCCATGCTCTCCGTCGTGGGATCACGATCGTGTGGGCGAAAACCGCAACCCATTTGGACACTCCTAGCTCCCTCTACCTCTATATATAGATCCCTTCCCCGAAATCCGGGCAAACCCTAAAAATCTCCCCTCTCCGCGCCGCCGGACACGTCCGGGCGAGCCGGACACGTCCGCCGCCGCGCCCCGGCGAATCAGGCCGCGCCACGTGGGC
>NC_041385.1:493844741-493846788 GCF_002162155.2 Triticum dicoccoides
TTGTTGCATCTTCATCGCATCACATCTTTGCACCCGTGGCTCCGCTTTGGACGTGTAATATGTCAAATTATTCGCCTCGAAGAGCACATCATTTCATTCTATTGCATAATTTATATTTGAGCTCATCTTGATGCCCGAAATGCTGTTGGAAGAGGGCTTCATATTGTTAGTTTCAGAATCTTATCAGCACGAGCTCTTTTGTCATTTTTGCCATGATTGATGTGTGCATCCTATGGACTTGGTCCCTAAATGTGTTTTGAACTAGGCTGTCTTCTTTACAGAGGTGCTTACCATGTATTTTTGTGATCAATGTGGTGACTAGCACAAGCATGCAAACTAGGCTTCATGTTAATGCTGATTTTAGTTCCTGTTCTGTTGTAATTTTGATGCCATGTAAACATGTTGCTACATAGAGATACATGCATAATTTGAGATACTTCAGTAAGGGTGTTTTGAAAACATGGTTTTTCTCTATCCATCCATTGTCCTAGTTGCAATTATGGAGTAGTCTAGCATGTCATTTTCATGCTCTACTTTTGCTTCAAAATGTTTCCTGGCAGATTGTTTACATGTTATTCAATTTGGCCGAGGTTGTTGTAGTTGATCCGGATATGCTATGATGTTGTTTCTTGCCATATATAGCTTCCATATCATGTCTTCTTGATGGATGTATGCTTAGTTTATCATGAGATGCTCTGTAGTGAGTGCATCGAGCTCGCGAAGGTGCCTTCATAATTATTTCAATGCCATGCTTTGTTTGCTGAAATCTGTTAACGAAACTTGCTATGTTTACGTGGGTGCCATCATATTTTATGATCCTTTTTGGCTTATGGTCAGTAAGGGACTTTTGATCTATGCTTTGAGTAGATTCATGCCATGCCTTAGTTTGCTATTATAAGTTCCTGTAGCATGTTGATAACTTGCTCTGAACATTGCTTCGTGCTGCTGTTTATGCCATGTCCAGCCTGATAATTTTTTGCACTTTCTCCATGCTTGTTTGAACCTGTTATGATGTGATTTAGCCGTATCTCAGTGATCCTCTTTCGTAAAGCATCTCCTGTAGATCACTGCCATATGCTTTGTTTTCATGTTGGGCTGCTGTAGCATAGTTTCCTGTTGCATGCTAAGTAGCATCGTGCTGTTAATCGCAGCTTTGTGTCATTCTTGTCTTGCTTGTCATTTGCAAACCGTGCATCCGTTTCCGGTGATCTTTATATCGATTTCAACTGAAATCATCTCATCTTTCCAGTGGCATACTTGGTTTGCCAAGTTGATGCCTTGTTCATCATCTTTCCTTCCGAAGCACGCATATGCATTGCATATCACATCTCGCATATCACGTCATGTTTTGCATCATGTTGCTTGTGCATTGCACCATGATTTATTGTGGTTCCTTTGCTTGTGTTCTTGCTTTGGGTAGAGCCGGGAGACGAGTACATGCACAAGGAACCTGTTGAGTACGCTAACGAGGATCCAGGCTTCGTCAACTCTGAGAACCTTGCAGGCAAGATGACCATACCTTCGAAATCATTTCTATCTTTGCTTGCTAGTATTCGCTATTTCGCTATGTTAGCCCTACCTGCCATTGTTTACCATGCCTACCTATTGCCATGTTAAACCTCTAACCATCCTGTCCTAGCAATTGTTGATTGGCTATGTCACCGCTTTTGCTCAGCCCCTCTTATAGCATTGTTAGCTGCAGGTGAAGATGAAGGTTGTTCCAGGTTGGAACGTGGTTATTTTGGGATATCACAATACCTCCTGTTTATATTAATGCACCTTATATACTTGGTAAAGGGTGGAAGGCTCGGCCTTATGCCTAGTGACTTGTTCCACTCTTGCCGCCCTAGTTCCGTTTACCGGTGTTATGTTCCTTGATTTTGCGTTCCTTACACGGTTGGGTGATTTATGGGACCCCCTTAACAGTTCGCTTTGAATAAAACTCCTCCAGCAAGGCCCAAACTTGGTTTTACCATTTGCCACCTAAGCCCTTTTCCCTTGGGTTTTCGCGAGCCCAAGGGTCATCTTTATTTTAACCCTCCCCCCC
>NC_041385.1:493847113-493854660 GCF_002162155.2 Triticum dicoccoides
CCCCGGGCCAGTGCTCCTTCGAGTGTTGGTCCGAACTGAGCAGCCTGCGGGGCCACCTCGGGGCAACTTGAGGGCTGGTTTTACTCGTAGCTTGACTCATCCGGTGTGCCCTGAGAACGAGATACGTGCGACTCCTATCGGGATTTGTCGGCACATCGGGCGGCTTTGCTGGTCTTGTTTTACCATTGTCGAAATGTTTTGCGAACCGGGATTCTGAGACTGATCGGGTCTTCCCGGGAGAAGGTCTATTCCTTCGTTGACCGTGAGAGCTTGTGATGGGCTAAGTTGGGACACCCCTGCAGGGTATATAATCTTTCGAAAGCCGTGCCCGCGGTTATGAGGCAGATGGGAATTTGTTAATGTCCGATTGTAGATAACTTGACACTTGACTTCATTAAAATGCATCAACCGCGTGTGTAGCCGTGACGGTCTCTTCTCGGCGGAGTCCGGGAAGTGAACACGGTTTGTGTTATGCTTGACGTAAGTAGATTCAGGATCACTTCTTGATCAGTTCTAGCTTCTCGACCGACGCGTTGCTTCTCTTCTCGCTCTCACTTGCATATGTTAGCCACCATATATGCTTAGAGCTTGCCGCAGCTCCACCATATTACCCCTTTTCCTACCTATGAGCTTAAATAGTCTTGATCTCGCGGGTGTGAGATTGCTGAGTCGTCGTGACTCACAGATTCTACCAAAACAGATGCAGGTGCCGAGGATACTGGCGCAGATGGCGCAACTGAGCTGAAGTGGGAATTTGATGAGGCCCTTGGTCGTTACTATGTATCGTTTCCAGATGATCAGTAGAGGAGCCCAGTCGGGACGATCGGGGATCTAGCATTTGGGGTTGTCTTCTTTTCATTTGAACTTGACCGTAGTCGGTCTATGAGTGTATTTGAATGATGTATGATCTAAATTATGTATTGTGTGAAGTGGCGATTGTAAGCCAACTCTCTGTAAGACAATAAGTTTTGGGAACCAGCACAACCCTCTAGGGGTGGCTTATCTCATTATATATAATGGTTGTGTTACAATACGTACATAGGTACAGAAGTTATACATAGTCTAACACCCTCCCTCAATCTTAGCCACTTTCTAAAGAACTAAGAAGGGTAAGATTGCGCCTACAAGCCTCAAACTGTGGCAGTGGTAAAGGCTTAGTGAAGATATCTGCAAGTTGATCCTTAGACGAGATAAACTTGATCTGAAGTTGCGTCTGTGATACACGTTCCCGTACAAAGTGATAGTCAACTTCAATGTGTTTCGTTCGGGCATGAAATACTGGATTTGCAGAAAGGTATGTAGCACCAATGTTATCACACCAAAGAATAGGAGGCTGTGGTTGAGACAAACCCAACTCCTGAAGCAAAGACTGCACCCAAATAATCTCTGCAGTTGCATTAGCCACAGCCTTGTACTCAGCTTCAGTACTGCTACGTGACACAGTAGCCTGTTTCCGAGCACTCCAGGCGATCAAATTAGAGCCAAAGAATACTGCATAACCCCCCGTGGATCGCCTGTCATCTGGGCTACCAGCCCAATCTGCATCAGAGAAGGCCGAAAGGACCCGAGAGGAAGTCGGCCGAATATGCATACCAAAAGTCAGGGTGAACTGAACATAACGAAGAATGCGTTTAACAGCAGCCCAATGAGTATCTCTGGGAGCCTGAAGATACTGACAAACCCTGTTAACAGCATAAGAGATATCTGGTCTCGTGATCGTCAAGTACTGAAGTCCACCAACAATGCTTCTGTACTCTGTGGCATCCGCAGGAGACAAAAGCTCACCATCAACAGCTGTTATCTTGTCGGTAGACGACATGGGTGTGGTGATCGGTTTGCACTTCAGCATGCCGGCTTTTTGTAACAACTCCAAGGAGTACTTCTTCTGCGTAAGGACAAGACCAGTAGCACGAGAAGTGACCTCAACTCCAAGAAAGTAGTGAAGCTTCCCAAGATCTTTGACCGCAAAATCAGCACCAAGAGAGCAGACAAGAGCATCAGCAGCATACTGAGAAGAGCTGACAAGGATAATATCATCGACATATACCAAAAGATACATAGTGACTTCTGGCTTCTGTAGAAGAAATAATGAAGTGTCAGCAGTGGACGGCACAAACCCATGAGCACGAAGGGCAGAGGCAAGGCGGGCATGCCAGGCATGAGGAGCTTGCTTCAAACCATATAGTGCTTTGGAAAGACGACAGATATAGTCAGGACGATCAGGATCAGAGAAACCAGGCGGCTGTTTCATATAAACCTCTTCCTCCAAAAATCCATGTAGAAAAGCATTCTGCACATCAAGTTGACGAAGTGACCAACCACGAGAAACAGCAATGGAGAGAAGAAGCCGAATAGTGGTAGACTTGACGACAGGACTGAAGGTGTCCTCATAGTCAAGACCATGACGCTGCCGAAAACCGCGAGCAACAAGTCGCGCTTTGTAACGCTCAATAGATCCATCCGAATGCTTCTTCACTTTGAATACCCATTTTGAGTCAATAACATTTACCCGTGGTGGTGGAGGAACGAGAGTCCATGTCTTGTTACGAAGAAGAGCATGAAACTCCTGCTCCATAGCCTCTCGCCAATGTGGAATGCGCAGGGCAGCCTGATATGAGCGAGGCTCAGAAGATGGATCCGCAACAGCAGCAGCCAAACAAGCAGCCAACCAAGCAACCGTACCATCCGTACGTTCCTTAGGTTTGAAAATGCCACTGCGACTGCGTGTATGTGGTCGAGACACAGGAACCACCGAGGTCGATGGAGCAGCCTGCAACGGGCTGGAGGACGGCGACGTTGACGAGTCAGCCGGTGACGAGGAGCCAGGCACAGTAGCCTCGGACTCAGTCGGCGAAGAAGGCCGGCCCACCGGCGAAACCGGCAGAGCAGACGAAGCAGCTGGCGACTCCGGCATCCCAGACCGGGCCGATGGCGAGCCCGGCATAGTGGGCCGTGGCGCGGCCGGTGTCGCGGGCCGATCCGCGGATGAAGGCGATGTGAGGACGGCGTCGCGGACCCGAGCTGCAGGCGAAGACGGCGTGACGGGCCGAGCCGCGGGCGAAGACGGCGTGACAGGCCGAGCCGCTGAAGACTCGGCGGCCGCTGGCGAAGAGGGCCGAGCCGCTGGAGACTCGGCGGTCGCTGGCGTAGCGGACCGAGCAGTGGAGATGCTCGGCGCGACGGGCTCTTCGGGTGACCATGCATGGGCACGCGAATCGATGCCATGCAACATAGGGCAATCGACGTGCCCATCAGAAGGCGGCGATGATGATGGTGAATCCTCCAACAGCTCCAAACGAGCCCCACGTCCGGTTCCTGCACCATGGTTAGGTAACAGCAAAGGAGAGTATGCAACATCATCAAATTGGTCAGAAGCAACAGAGGATGAATGCAGAGATGGTGGTTCGACAGTGGACACAGGAAGTTTGGCAAAGGGAAAAACATGCTCATCAAACACGATGTCCCGAGATATATAGACACGATTAGTGGGAACATGAAGGCATTTGTAACCTTTATGAAGAGAGCTATAGCCAAGAAAAACACACTTCTTAGAACGAAACTCAAGCTTGCGCTTATTATATGGACGAAGATGCGGCCAGCAAGCACACCCAAATACCTTGAAAAAGGTATAATCAGGTTGTTCATTAAGGAGAACCTCAATGGGAGTCTTCATGTTTAAAACACGAGTGGGAGTACGGTTGATGAGAAAGCATGCAGTGGTGAAAGCATCACTCCAAAACCGAAACGGAACAGATGCATGGGCCAAAAGAGTAAGACCAGCTTCAACAATATGACGATGCTTACGTTCGACTGAACCATTCTGCTGATGTGTATGTGGACATGCTAAACGATGAGCTATCCCAAGCGACTGAAAGAAGGAGTTGAGGTTGCGATACTCGCCCCCCCAGTCCGACTGGACATGAACAATTTTGTGCTTGAGAAGACGTTCAACATGTTTTTGAAACTGAACAAAAATATCAAACACATCAGATTTGCGTTTAATAAGGTAAAGCCAGGTAAAGCGACTATAAGCATCAACGAAACTGATATAGTAATTATGACCACTGAAAGAAGTCTGAGCAGGACCCCATACATCTGAAAACACAAGTTCTAAAGGATGTTTCACCTCACGACTGGACTCTGAAAAAGGAAGTTGATGACTCTTCCCCTGCTGACAAGCATCACACACTGCTACATCTTTATTACTAGACAAACTAGGAAGCTCATGACGACGCAAAATATGACGGACAATAGGTGTGGCCGGGTGACCAAGACGAGCATGCCACTGTGACGGAGAGGCCCGAACTCCACTGAAAACACGGGCGACGCCAGGATGCTCCAGACGGTAGAGGCCCTGGCACAACCGCCCACTAAGAAGAATGTCCCTCGTGCCCCGATCCTTAATAAAAAGATCAAAAGGGTGAAATTCACAAAGCACATTATTATCACGTGTGAGTTTAGGAACTGAAAGAAGATTGCGGGTCACAGATGGAACTCGAAGAACATTGCGAAGCTGAAGACTCCTATTGGCATGTCTAGTGAGAAGAGATGCTTGACCAATATGAGAGATGTGCATACCTGCTCCATTGGCGGTTTGGATCTTGTCGGAGCCATGATAGGGTTCACGAGTGTGAAGCTTCCCCATCTCGCTGGTCAGATGCTCTGTCGCCCCAGAGTCCATGTACCAGTGTGGATCGATGGAGTAGGACTGAGTGTGTCCCTGTTGCTTCTGCGGTGCGGGACGATCAGCCATGGCGACCTGACGGGCATTGTTGCGTGTATCTTTTCCGTCATTGCCAAGACCAAGGAAGCTTCGCTGGAAGCGCTTATGACACTTGGAGGCCCAGTGCCCATCGCGGCCACAAAGCTGGCACACACGTGGACCGCCAGCCCCCGGTAAGGTCGCAGTAGGTGGGGGGGCCGAGGCGGGCGACGGTGGCAGCCCCAAGGGAGACCGGGGTGATGAAGAAGAGCGGCCACCCTTGGTGGCGACGTTGGCCGAGAGGGAGCCAGTGCCCTGGTGCGGCGAGTCTCGACCCGTTGCTCAGTGAGAAGAAGCCGAGAGAAAACCTCGTGTGCCAGCATGGGTGTCGAGTTGCCCCGCTCGTTGATGATCTCGACTAAGGCATCATACTCCTCATCAAGACCATTGACAATAAACAAGTTGAACTCGGAGTCGGTGAGGGGCTGTCCAATGGAGGCCAATGTGTCGGCAAGGCCCTTGACCTTGTTGTAGAACTCAGTGGCCGTGGAGTCAAGCTTCTGACACTCTCCAAGCTGATGACGGAGTGCAGAGACACGAGCCTGGGACTGCGCTGCAAAGGTGCGCTCAAGGATGGTCCAGGCCTCATGAGACGTCTTCGCGAAGACAACAAGGCCGGCAACTGCCGGCGAGAGCGACCCCTGGATGGAGGAGAGGTTCGCCTGGTCCTGCCCCGTCCAGACGCGATGGGCCGGATTGTAGACCGGACCGTGCACGCTGTCTACCAGCGCGGGTGGGCAGGGAAGCGATCCTTCGACGTAGCCTAGCAGGTAGTGACTCCCCAAGAGCGGGAGAACCTGCGCACGCCAGAAGATGTAGTTGTCTGCGGAGAGCTTGATGGTGATGAGATGACCGAAGTGAAACGGCGGCGGCGAAGACGATCCCATCGAGGAGGCTGCCTGGGGTGCAAATACCATGGAGGCAGCCGGAGGCACCGAAGCCGATGCGGGAGGAGGCGGGACCGCAGCCAGGGCGGGCGCCGCAAAGCTCGCGGCCGGTGCGGACGCCGCCAACCCCGCCAGCTGGGCGGTGTGATCCGCTCGCGGCAGGAGCGGCGGGACGACGCCTGCGGAATCTGCAGCGGACGGCGGCGCCGCGGTGTGGACCACGAGGTCACGCCCGAGCGAGGGAGCCGGCGGCGTGGAGAAGACGGAGCCTATGCTCCTTGTCCCGATCGGAGCCGGAACGGAGACGGCATCGAGCGGGAGGTTGAGCAGAGCCGCAAGAGAGGCCGGGAGGAAGCCCGCAGCAGTGGAACCGGTGGTGGCGGCGCTCGACATGGCGGCGGCGCGATCGGTGGCGCGGCGGCGGCGGTGAAGGCGGCGGCGGCTGCGGCGGCGGTGCGGGTATTAGGGTTTAGAAGCGGAAGCGATCGTAACCTAGCTCTGATACCATGTAAGACAATAAGTTTTGGGAACCAGCACAACCCTCTAGGGGTGGCTTATCTCATTATATATAATGGTTGTGTTACAATACGTACATAGGTACAGAAGTTATACATAGTCTAACATTATCCCATTCTTGTTCATTACATGGGATTGTGTGAAGATGACCCTTCTTGCGAGAAAACCACCATGCGGTTATGCCTCGAAGTCGTGCTTCGACACGTGGGAGATATAGCCGCATCGTGGGTGTTACACCGGTGAAAGATGAAACCGCTATGAACGTGCTCTACCTCAAGTCTCGCGTTGCTGTAGTGGTCGATTACCTTGCAAGACTGAAGGCCGCAATGTCGCGCATCGACACATCGCTCTGGCCAGAAGAAACGCTTCAGAACGACCTTGAGTCACTGATGACTCGACTGAACGAAGTTCCATGTCGAGTGCAAGAATGGAAGAAGTCTTCTCCTAGGTGCGGTGCTCACGTTGCTCTGTCCTTAGTCCGCGTCCACTGCAAGGAAGCGAGAGAAGACAAGCTGGTGTCTCTCAAGGTGGCCAACACTAGGAAGCATGACTTCCGTTCTTTCATGGAGACTTTCATCGCTGCTGCCACTCGGATCGCGGATGGGATCGACCTGGACGAGTTTGTTGCGCCTTCCAGCCCTCCGCAGGAGGGGTAAAAAACTTCTATGCTCGATGATTTGAATTTGCCATGGAATGCCGAGTGATTTTTGTAACCGACAAACTTTAACAGGCTTGATGCCTGAGCACTTCTGGGTCCGTAGGACGTTATCCGAACTTGATTTGCCGTTGAAATACGTTTGCTTCTTTCGAACAACCATCTTCTTTGGGTTGGAATATATACTAGTATCTGTAATGCTCTTTTGCAGGTAGGAGTGAAGCACAAATTGCAATCGACTTGTGCTCGTCATGTTTGGGCGAGTGCTGGGCTGCAACCAAGCCTCCGAGTGAGAAACTTGTTCTCCACTCGACCGGATTTAGAAACTTAGGCGAGCGCTGGGCTGCAGCTAAGCCCCTGAGTGGGAGGTTTGCTTTCCACTCGGTAGGATTTTAGAAACTTAGGCGAGCACTGGGCTGCAACTAAGCCCCCGAGTGGGAGGTTTGCTCTCCACTCGGTAGGATTTTAGAAACTTAGGCGAGCACTGGGCTGCAGCTAATCCCCCCAAGTGGGAGGTTTGCTCTCCACTCAGTAGGATTTTAGAAACTTAGGCGAGCACTGGGCTGCAGCTAAGCCCCTGAGTGGGAGGTTTGCTCTCCACTCGGTAGGATTTTTGTAGCATAGTTTTGGAGAGGAAGGTAGCAGTCGACCTGCGCTTCATCCTCCTTGCGGAGCGTATGTTGTATTTTATACTTAGGCGAACACTAGGTTGCAGCTAAGCCCCCGA
>NC_041385.1:493855058-493897234 GCF_002162155.2 Triticum dicoccoides
GAAGGCTGGCTTACCACTTGGTAGGATATTCAAAAACTTAGGCGAGCACTGGGCTGCAGCTAAGCCCCCGAGTGGAAGGCTGGCTTACCACTCGGTAGGACTTTTTTTAAAACTTAGGCGAGCACTGGGCTGCAGCTAAGCCCCTGAGTGGAAGGCTGGCTTACCACTCGGTAGGATTTAAAAAAAACTTAGGCGAGCACTGGGCTGCAGCTAAGCCCCCGAGTGGAAGGCTGGCTTACCACTCGGTAGGATTTTGTTTAACTTAGGCGAAACGGATTCGCAGCTAAGCCTCCGAGTGGAAGGATGGATTACCACTCGGTAGGATTTTTCTTACAAACTTAGGCGAAACGGGTTCGCAGCTAAGCCACCCACTGGGGGACAGATATATGAGAACAAGTGCAATAACAATCACTGAGAAAATTATGAAACTCTTGTCTTTGATGAATACACTACAGAAGTACTTTTATTACAACTCATCCGAATGAAAAACTTAAGTATAAAAGGGGCGGAGCAGCTCTGCGTTCCATGCTCGGGGCTCGTCAATCTGGTGCTCGACATTGTAAAGGCGGTATGCTCCATTGTGGAGAACCTTGGTGACGATGAAGGGACCTTCCCAAGTAGGAGAAAGCTTGTGTGGTTTCTGCTGATCCACTCGGAGAACTAAATCTCCCTCCTGGAAAGCTCGGCTCTTCACGTTTCTGGCATGGAAGCGACGTAAGTCCTGCTGGTAAATGGTTGATTGGATCAAGGCCATCTCTCTTTCTTCTTCTAGAAGGTCGACCACGTCTTGTCGGGCTTGCTCTACTTCAGCTTCAGTGTAGAGTTCGACTCGGGGTGTGTTGTGAAGCAGGTCACTCGGCAAGACTGCTTCAGCTCCGTAGACCAAGAAGAATGGAGTCCTTCCAGTCGACCGGTTTGGCGTGGTCCTTAATCCCCAAAGCACCGACGGAAGTTTGTCAACCCATGCACCAGTTGCTTTTTGAGGTCGCGCATCAGTCGGGGTTTCAACCCTTTGAGAATTAAGCCATTTGCTCGTTCTGCTTGTCCATTCGACTAGGGGTGAGCGACTGAAGCATAGTCGACTCGTGTACCATGAGAAGTGCAGAAGGCTCTGAATTCCTCGGAGTCGAAGTTTGACCCATTGTCTGTGATGATGCTGTGTGGAACTCCATATCTGAATATCAACTCCCTGATGAAGCTGACGGCGGTGCCGGCATCCAGATTCTTGATGGGTTCAGCCTCAATCCACTTGGTGAACTTGTCGACTGCTACCAATACATGGGTGTAGCCGCTTCTGCCTGTTCTCAGTGGTCCCACCATATCCAACCCCCATACAGCGAAAGGCCAGACGAGTGGAATGGTCTTCAAGGCTGAGGCGGGTTTCTGCGACATATTGGAGTAGAATTGACATCCTTCATACTTGTCGACTATCTCTTTCGCCATCTCATTTGCTCTGGGCCAGTAAAAACCCGCTCGGTATGCTTTAGCCACGATGGTCCGAGAGGACGCATGATGGCCACAGGTCCCCGAGTGGATGTCGTTGAGAATCATTCGACCTTCTTCCGGTGTTATGCATTTCTGGATGACTCCAGTCGCACTTTCTCTGTACAACTGTCCCCTCATGACGGTAAAGGCTTTGGATCGGCGGACGATCTCTCGAGCCTCTTCTTCATTCTCGGGGAGCTCTTTCCTCAGAATATAGGCGATATAGGGCACTCTCCAGTCGGGAGTGATGACCAGAACTTCCATGATTAAGTCGACCACAGCTGGGACCTCGACTTCAGTCGGATCTGTGGCGCTTTTTGGCTGTGGGGCTTCCTCAGTGAAAGGATCTTCTTGAACCGACGGCGTGTGAACATGCTCCAAAAACACGCCACTCGGAATGGCTTCTCTCTTGGAACCTATCTTCGCCAAGTCATCGGCTGCTTGGTTTTTCAGTCGGGGAACGTGATGGAGCTCTAATCCCTCAAATTTCTTTTCCAGCTTTCTGACTGCATTGCAGTAACCATTCATGCTTGGGCTTCTGACGTCCCACTCCTTCATCACTTGGTTGAGCACCAAGTCCGAGTCACCGTAGACAATGAGGCGACGGACGCCGAGTGAAATGGCCATACGCAACCCGTACAAGAGTGCTTCGTATTCTGCTTCATTGTTGGAGGAATCAAAGTGAATCTGGAGTACATATCTGAGCTTATCTCCTCGGGGGGATACCAAGACCACTCCGGCACCGGAACCATTCAGCATTTTGGAGCCATCGAAGAACATAGTCCAATGCTCCGAGTGAACTTGAGTCAGCAACTGTTGTCCAGTCCACTCGGCGAGGAAATCTGCTATTGCTTGGGACTTGATAGCTTTCTTTGCCTCAAATCTGATATCTAGGGGAAGGAGTTCAATTGCCCATTTTGCTACTCGACCAGTTGCATCTCTGTTGTGCAGAATCTCTGATAGGGGGGCGTCGGTGACGACTGTGATGATGTGGTCAGAGAAGTAGTGAGCAACTTTCTTTGTGGTCATATAAATCCCATATACAAGCTTCTGATAATGAGGGTATCATTGCTTGGATGGGGTCAGGACTTAGGAAATGTAATATACTGGGCGCTGAACTTTGAAGGCTTTCCCTTCTTCTTCCCGCTCGATCGTAAGTATAGTACTGACGACTTGTCCTGTGGCTGCAATGTAAAGAAGCAAAGGCTCTTTGCTGATCGGGGCAGCAAGCACCGGCTGGGTGGAAAGCAGGGTTTTTAACTCTGCGAACGCTGCGTCAGCTTCAGGAGTCCACTCGAACTTGTCTGACTTTTTCATCAGTCGGTAAAGAGGCAATGCCTTCTCACCAAGACGAGAGATGAATCGACTTAAAGCGGCCAAGCAACCAGTAAGCTTCTGAACATCGTGCACACGCACAGGTCATTTCATTCGGAGTATTGTGCCTACTTTCTCTGGGTTGGCATCGATTCCTCATTCGGAAACGAGAAAACCGAGTAACTTTCCACCAAGAACTCCGAATGTGCACTTGGATGGGTTAAGCTTGATATCGTACCTCCTGAGGTTGGCAAATGTTTCAGCGAGGTCAGTCAGTAGGTCGGAACCTTTCCGTGACTTGACCACAATGTCATCCATGTACGCTTCCACATTCCGACTGATTTGAGTGAGCAAACACTTCTGAATCATCCTCATGAACGTGGCTCCGGCATTCTTGAGGCTGAATGGCATGGTGACATAACAGAAGCACCCGAATGGGGTGATGAAAGCTCTTTTGATCTCATCGGGTCCAAACAGACGGATCTGATGGTACCCGGAATAAGCGTCCAAGAAAGACAGTCGCTCACATCCCGCAGTCGAGTCGACTATTTGGTTGATGCGGGGAAGAGGAAAATGATCTTTTGGGCAGGCCCGATTGATATGCTTAAAATGGATGCACATGCGAAGCGAATTGTCCTTTTTGGGGACCATGACGACATTGGCAAGCCACTCGGAGTGGTAAATCTCTCGGTTAAAATTTGCTGCTAGGAGCCGAGCCACTTCCTCGCCAATAGCCTTTCTTTTCTGGACGGCGGACCGTCGCAGATGTTCCTTCACAGGTTTTGCCTTCGAATCGACTCGTAGACGATGCTCAGCCAGTCCCCTGGGTACACCCGGCATGTCAGAAGGCTTCCATGCCAAGATGTCCCAGTTCTCACGGAGGAACTGGATGAGCGCTTCTTCCTATTTGGGGTCGAGCTTTGTGGAGATATGAGTCAGAGCGGCGTTAGGGTCGGTCGGGCGGATGTGAACGGGTTTTGTCTCACCGGACGACTGGAACGCTGATTCCGTAGCAGGCTTTTTGGCTCGTAACAAATCACTCGGGTCTGCATTCCTCTGGTGTTCCTACCACTCTTCTCCCACCTTCTGAGCATCGGCGATCTTTGAGCCTTTCTGGAAGCACTCTTCTGCCTTCTTGTGGTTACCAGCGACAGTGATCACACCTTTAGGGCCAGGCATCTTTAGTTTGAGGTACACGTAACATGGTCGAGCCATAAAACGTGCATAAGCTGGCCTGCCCAAAATTGCATGATAGGCACTCTGGAAATCCACAACCTCAGATGTCAGCTTCTCTTTGCGGAAATTCTTTGAATCACCAAAAACTACGTCAAGGGCAATCTGGCCGAGTGATGCGGCCTTCTTGCGAGGGATGACTCCATAGAAACTCATGTTGCTTGTGCTCAGTCTGGACATCGGAATGCCCATCCCTTTCAGCGTCTCAGCGTACAGTATATTCAAACTGCTGCCGCCATCCATCAACCCTTTGGTCAGTCGAGTGCCCTCGACGACTAGGTCAACCACCAACGCTTTCCTCCCAGGGGTGGCTATGTGCGTGGGGTGATCAGATTGGTCGAACGTAATGGCAGTCTGACAGCACTTCAGGTAATTGGGTGTTGATGGAGCAGCCATATTCACCTCTCGGTTTATAACTTTTAGTCGGTTTTTTCTTTCAACGTCAGCAAAAATCATCAGGGTGGAATTGACCTGCGGATATTCCTCGTCACTGTCCTCCTTGTCCTCAACCTTGTCCGACTCTTTTTCTTTGTCCTTGGACTGCTTCCCTTGGAATTACTGTATCAGGAGTCGACACTGTCGAGTGGTATGCTTAGGGTAAATGAAGTTACCCTCTTCATCTTTCTTGGTGTGGATGTGACATGGCAAATCCATCACTTCGTTTCCTTCTTTATCTTTTACTTTCTTAGGGTTCCAAGGCCCCTTGGGTTTCCCTTTGAACTTTCCTTGATTCAGGGCCAAGGCTTCTCCAGGAGCGGCTGGCTCGACTTTACGCTTTTGCTTTCGACTGGAATTTCCGCCTCCGGTGTCCTGGGCGACTGACTTGTGTTTGCCGCTCCGGAGCCGATCCTCTTCCTCACCATTGGCATATTTGGTGGCTATTTCCATCATTCGACTTAGAGACATGTCTCCGGTTCGACCGAATTTTAGGCTTAGCTCTCTGTATTTTACGCCCTCCTTGAAGGCGCAAACTGCCTGGTGATCAGATACATTCTCTACTGTGTGATGCAGTGTGATCCATCTCTGGATGTAATCCCTCAGAGTCTCATTCGACTTCTGTACACAAGATTGCAGCTGTGTCAGTCCCGTCGGTCGCTTGCACGTTCCTTCGAATGTCCTGACAAACACTCGGGAGAGGTCCTCCCACATGTAGATGCGGCTGGGTGTCAACTGATTCAGCCATGCCCTGGTTGACCCTTCCAACATGAGAGGCAGATGCTTCATGGCCACCTCGTCATTTCCGTCGCCGATCTGAACAGCCACTCGGTAGTCCTCAAGCCAAGTATCAGGCTTGGACTCACCGTTGAACTTGCTGACTCCAGTCACCAACCTGAAGTTGGGAGGAATCACCGCGGCTCTGATGGCTCTGCTGAAACACTCTAGTCCGGAGACATGCACTCGGCTGCTGGTGGGTACATCTCTATCATTACCCTCTCTGTGGGCTCTGTTCCGGTCGACCAGACCTTGAACGATGATGGATCTCGCATCAAAGCCTGGTTCCCTGGGGTCGACTGGAATTCTTCGCCCGCCACTGTGCTGGCGTCTGTCATCCTGCTGTCGAGGCATATATGATCCACCCCTTGGGGGAGGAGTGGGCACTCGACATCGATCGTTGCGATTGAATTGGTGATCATACTACTCATAGTTTCTGTACTGATCATGCCGGTCGCCATGTCCTTCACGCCTCGGGGGCGATCTGGGGCTATCAGCCGACTGGACCGTATTCGCCGCCACGGATCTGCTATGAATCCTGTTCCGTGACTGCGACATAGCCGAATTCTGATCTCCTGCTGCCCGGAGCAAATCCCTGATCTGCATCAAGCCTCTACCAGCCTCTGACTAGGAAGGCTGAATCGACTCTGCTATACGGGTTGCAGCTGCCAAATTCTGGATTGGAGTGTGGTATACCTGAGTCGGAGGTTTAAAGAGTTGGCGTCGACTGGAGTCTGGAATCCGTTGCCGCGCGCGCTCGTCGAGTGCCCGCTGAAGGTTCTCCAGTCGAGTGCGCTGAGCCAGGTTGGCCAAGCGCGCGTCCTCTAAGGTGCGAGCCTCAGGGGTTTCTCCAACGATCGGAGTATGAAGTGCATCCATGTTCCGGCGGCGAAGCTCTTCCCTCTGCTGCGAGTCGAGGGGCTCGGGGCGGTACTCCTCATGGTCGTGCGACGGATTGCCTCCGCCGTTGCCTCCCTCGGTGCCAGGAAAGCCGGGGGGACCGTGCGGCCCATTGACCATCAGGACCTCCGCCGCCGGATCACTGCTGTCGCACTCGGATGCAGTCTCTGCGGAGCCAGTCGACAGGTCGAACAGGCCGTAGAGGGATTCGTCGGGCTCGATTGCCGCGACTTGGGCAGTGGTCGACTGGCGAGCCACTGCGTGCCTCACCCACCGCTGAAGCCTCGACCGACCGGAGCGCTTATGCCGGCGGGAAGCTGGGAGGGAGGATGACATGAAAACCGGCCGATACTGAGTCGACGGTTGCCACAGAAGGACGCCGCGGACGCATGCTCGAAAGTGCGTAGCTCCGCAGACTGGCAGCGCATCCACGTCGAGCGGAGCCTCCTGCAGCCAGGCAGAGTCGTCGGCGACGAATGTGAGCGTGCCGAGACGGATCTCGTGGCCCTCAACCAGAACTCCACCTGAAACCATGATGATGGGAATCAGAAAAATTGCAACTTCTCCAATAGGTCGCTAAGACACCTGCCCCATGGTGGGCGCCAACTGTCGTGGTTCTAAGTCTGACAGTAGTGTAGGGGGGTACTAAGGAGAGGCAAGATCCTAGCTATGGAGGAGTTGTGCACACAAGTGTTTTACGAGTTCAGGCCCTTCTCGGAAGAAGTAGCAGCCTTATGTCTCGGAGCCCGGAGGCGGTCGACTGGATTATATGTGTGAGAGTTACAGGGGTGCGAACCCTTCTACTAGTGGAGGGGGTGGCTTATATAGAGGACGCCAGGACCCCAGCCAGCCCACGTAGCAGAGGGTTAAAGTACATTAAGATCTGGCATTACTGGTAACGCCTTACATAAAGTGTCATTATGACCATAAAGACTACTTAATTACAGACCGTTTGGATTCAGAGTAGATCTTGAACTCCTGGTGGTCGAGTGAGTCTTCATGGTCGAGTGTCTTCATGTTCGTCGAGTGTCTTCTAGTCCGTCAAGTGGAATTCCTCTTAGTCGACTGGTAGACACCTTCTTATTAAAGGATGCCCTTGGGGAGGGTACCTTGGACAGGTCCATGACCCTACCCTAGGTACATGACTTCATCACTTAGAGTAGTGATTTGCTTTATTATACTAACGGATCTTACCGAGTTTTCTATTGAAGTTTCGTGTGGATGAAGTGTTTGATCGAGGAGGTCTCGATATGAGGAAAAGGAGGAGAGGCAGGAGCTCAAGCTTGGGGATGCCCAAGGCACCCCAAGTAAATATTCAAGGAGACTCAAGCGTCTAAGCTTGGGGATGCCCCGGAAGGCATCCCCTCTTTCTTCAACAAGTATCGGTATGTTTTTGAATTCGTTTCGTTCATGCGATATGTGCAAATCTTGGAGCATCTTTTGCATTTAGTTTTCACTTTTCTTTTATGCACCATGCTGGTATGAGATAGTCCATGGTTTATTTATAGAATTCTCTTTGCACTTCACTTAAATCTTATGAGTATAGCTTTATAGAATGCTTCATGTGCTTCACTTATATCATTTGAAGTTTGGATTACATGTTTCTCTTCACATAGAAGACCACCATTTGTAGAATGCTCTTTTGCTTCACTTATATTTGTTAGAGCATGGGCATATCTTTTGTAGAAAGAATTAAACTCTCTTGCTTCACTTATATCTATTTAGATAGATGACAGGAATTGGTCATTCACATGGTTAGTCATAAAATCCTACATAAACTTCTAGATCACTCAGTATGATATGGTTGATTCCTTGCAATAGTTTTGCGATATAAAGCTGGTGATATTAGAGTCATGCTAGTGATTAATTGTGGATTAGTAGAAATACTTGTGTTGAGGTTTGTGATTCCTGAAGCATGCATGTATGGTGAACCATTATGTGATGAAGTCGGAGCATGATTTATTTATTGATTGTCTTCCTTATGAGTGGCGGTCGGGGACGAGCGATGGTCTTTTCCTACCAATCTATCCCCCTAGGAGCATGCGCGTAGTACTTTGTTTTGATGGCTAATAAATTTTTTCAATAAGTATCTTCCTCAAAACAGCCACCATACCTACCTATTTATGGCATTTCCATAGCCATTCCTAGATATATTGCCATGCAACTTTCCACTGTTATGTTCATCATCATCATGACATACATTACTTTTGTCATATTGCCATTGCATGATCATGTAGTTGACATCGTATTTGTGGCAAAGCCACCATGCATAATTTTTTATACATGTCACTCTTGATTCATTGCACCATCCTGGTACACTGCCGGAGGCATTCATATAGAGTCATATCTTGTTCTAGTTTCGAGTTGTAATTCATGTGTTGTAATCAATAAAAGTGTGATGATCATCATTATTAGAGCATTGCCCAAAAAAAGGCCGAAAAAAAACAAAGGCCAAAAGAAAAAAAGAAAAAAAGAAAAAAGAAAATAAATAAAGGGGTAATGCTACTATCTCTTTTTCCACACTTGTGCTTCAAAGTAGCACCTTGTTCTTCATGTAGTGAGTCTCATATATTGTGCTTCAAAGTAGCACCATGTTTTCATGTAGAGAGTCTCATAGGTTGTCACTTTCATATACTAGTGGGAATTTTTCATTATAGAACTTGGCTTGTATATTCCTACGATGGGCTTCCTCAAATGCCCTAGGTCTTCGTGAGCAAGCAAGTTGGATGCACACCCACTAGTTTTCTTTTGTTGAGCTTTCTTTCATTTATAGCTCTAGTGCATCCGTTGCATGGCAATCCCTACTCCTCATGTTGACATCAATTGATGGGCATCTCCATAGCCCGTTGATTATCCTCGTCAATGTAGGACTTTCTCCTTTTTTGTCTTCTCCGCACAATCCCCAATCATTATTCTATTCCACCCATAGTGCTATATCCATGGCTCACGCTCATGTATTGCGTGAAGGTTGAAAAAGTTTGAGATTATTTAAGTACGAAACAATTGCTTGGCTTGTCATCGGGGGTATAGAAGTTGGGAACATCTTTGTGTTACGAAAATGAAGCATAGACTAACTATATGATTTTGTAGGGATGAACTTTCTTTAGCCATGTTATTTTGAGAAGACATGATTGCTTTTATTAGTATGCTTGAAGTATTGCTATTTATTTTGTCAATATGAACTTTTATTTTGAATCACTTGGATCTGAAAAATCATGCCACAATAAAGAGAAATTATATTGAGAATTGTGCTAGGTAGCATTCCACATCAAAAATTCTGTTTTTATCATTTACCTACTCGAGGACGAGCAGGAATTAAGCTTGGGGATGCTTGATACGTCTCCAAGGTATCTATAATTTTTGATTGTTTCATGCTATTATATTACCTGTTTTGGATGTCTATGGGCATTATTTTACGCAATTATATCATTTTTGGGACTAACCTTTTAACCGGAGGCCCAACCCGTATTGCTGTTTTTTTTGCCTATTTCAGTATTTTGAAGAAAAGGAATATCAAACGGATTCCAAATGGAATGAAACCTTCGGGAGCGTGATTTTTGGAACGAACGTGATCCACAGGACTTGGAGTGCAAGTCAAGAAGCAGCCATAAGGGTGGGGGTGCACCCACCCCTACAGGGCGCGCCCCCCTGTCTCGTGGGCCCCACGAGCGGCCACCGACGTACTTCTTCCTGCTATATAAGCCTACATACCGCAAAAACATCCAGGGAGCCACCGAAGAAATATTTCCACCACCGTAACCTTCTGTATCCGCGAGATCCCATCTTGGAGCCGTTGTCAGCGTTCTGCCGGAGGGGGAATCCACCACAGAGGGCTTCTACATCAACACCATAGCCCTCCAATGAGTTGTGAGTAGTTTACCACAGACCTTCGAGTCCATAGTTATTAGCTAGATGGCTTCTCTCTTTTTGGATCTCAATACAATGTTCTCCCCCTCTCTTGTGGAGATCTATTCGATGTAATCTCTTTTTGTGGTGTGTTTGTCGAGATCCGATGAATTGTGGGTTTATGATCAAGTTTATCTATGAATAATATTTGAATCTTCTATGAATTCTTTTATGTATGATTGAGTTATCTTTGCAAGTCTCTTCGAATTAATGGTTTGGTTTGGCTTCCTAGATTGATCTTTCTTGCCATGGGAGAAGTGCTTAGCTTTGGGTTCAATCTTGCGGTGTTCTTACCCAGTGACAGAAAGGGTTGCAAGACATGTATTCTATTGTTGCCATCGAGGATAAAAAGATGAATTTTATATCATATTGCTTGAGTTTATCCCTCTACATCATGTCATCTTTCTTAATGCGTTACTCTGTTCTTATGAACTTAATACTCTAGATGCATGCTAGATAGCGGTCGATGTGTGGAGTAATAGTAGTAGATGCAGGCAGGAGTCGGTCTACTTGTTGCGGACGTGATGCCTATATACATGATTATGCCTAGATAGTCTCATAATTATTCGCTTTTATATCTATTGCTCGACGGTAATTTGTTCACCCACTCTAATACGTATGCTATCTTAAGAGAAGCCTCTAGTGAAACCTATGGCCCCCGGGTCTATCTTTTATCATATGAGTTTCCAATCTACTTTTATTTGCATCTTTATTTTCTGCATCTATATTATAAAATACCAAAAATATATTTATCTTATCATATTATCTCTATCAGATCTCACTTTTGCAAGTGGCCGTGAAGGGATTGACAACCCCTTTATCGCGTTGGTTGCGAGTTCTTTGTTTGTTTGTGTAGGTTCGTGGGACTTGTGAGGAGCCTCCTACTGGATTGATACCTTGGTTCTCAAAAACTGAGGGAAATACTTACGCTACTGTGCTGCATCACTCTTTCCTCTTCAAGGAAAACCAATGCAAGCTCAAGATGTAGCAAGAAGGATTTCTGGCGCCGTTGCCGGGGAGGTCTTCGCTCAAGTCAAGACATACCAAGTACCCATCACAAACTCATCTCACTCGCATTTACATTATTTTCCAGTTGCCTCTTGTTTTCCTCTCCCCCACTTCACCCTTGCCATTTTATTCGCCCTCTCTTTCCCAATCTCCTCTCTTTTCCGCTTGCCTTCTTCTTCTTCCTCCCTCTTTCGCTTGCCTTTTTGTGTTTGCTTGTGTGTTGGATTACTTGTCGCCATGGTGCAAGCTAATACCAAATTGTGTGATTTCTCCAATACCAATAATAATGATTTCCTTAGTACTCCAATTGCTCCTCTTAATGATGTTGAGTCTTGTGAAATCAATGCTGCTTTGTTGAATCTTGTTATGAAAGATCAATTCTCCGACCTTCCTAGTGAAGATGCCGCTACTCATCTAAATAACTTTGTTGATTTGTGTGAGATGCAAAACAAAATACGGATGATGATATTGTTAAGTTGAAGTTATTTCCGTTTTCACTTAGAGATCATGCTAAAGTTTGGTTTTCGTCTTTGCCTAAAATAGTATTGATTCTTGGTACAAGGGCAAATATGCTTTTATCTCTAAGTATTTTCCTCCCGCTAAGATCATCTCGCTTAGGAACGATATTATGAATTTTAAACAACTTGATCATGAGCATGTTGCCCAATCTTGGGAAAGAATGAAATTGATGATTCGCAATTGCCCTACTCATGGTTTGAATTTATGGATGATCATACAAAAAATTTATGCCGGATTGAATTTTGCTTCTAGAAATCTTTTAGATTCGGCCGCCGGAGGCACGTTTATGGAAATCACATTAGGAGATGCTACAAAACTTCTTGATAATATTATGGCTAATTATTCTCAATGGCACACCGAACGATCTACTAGTAAAAAAGTGTATGCTATAGAAGAAATTAATGTTTTGAGTGGAAAGATGGATGAGCTTATGAGATTGTTTGCTACTAAGAGTTGTTCTATTGATCCCAATGATATGTCTTTATCTACCTTGATTGAGAATAATAATGAATCTATGGGTGTAAATATTGTTGGTAGGAATAATTTTGGAAACAATGCTTATAGAGGAAACTTTAATCCTAGACCGTTCCCTAGCAATTCCTCTAATAATTATGGAAATTCCTACAATAATTCTTATGGTAATTTTAATAAGATGCCCTCTGATTTTGAAAATAGTGTGAAAGAATTTAGGGCCATTTGCATTTCTGTCCCTAAGTCGAACCACCTACTCAGATCTGCCTCTAATTTCGAAGTTTGCTCAAATTTGCCCCTCTGCCGTTAAGTGACCTTACAAAAATGCCCTTCTGTTCCGTTTCCGTCCAGTCAAAGGTGTATGACCGTCTATGGGGCGTTTGTTGGACATTTTTACCCCTGAAAAAAATAAAATAGAAATTAAAGAGAAGAAAGAGAGTGCTTACCTTTTGGCCCAAGTGCAATGTGCACTTTCGGCCCATGTGCATACCACCAGGCCCAGCCATCTCCCCCAGTCGTCGTCTTCATCAGCTCATCGACTACACGCGCCGGCGCGCGCCACCGTCGCCCGTTGTTCAACAGCTTCCACCGTAGTAGCTCGAGTAGGGCTACTTAGCGACGCCGGCAAGCCCTTGGACAACCCTAGCTAACTTTCCCTCCCTTCCCCCGCGTGCTCTCCTCCCCTCAGCCGCATCCGAGGACGGCCGGCATCGTGAACGTCGCCATTGCCACGGCCATTGTCCTCACAGACAGCTGAAAAGCTATCTAGGAGACGCGCACGCCTCGACTTCGTCTACTCCTAGGAGCAGCTCGAGCAGGACCTCACAAACATGACCGGATCGACCGTCTTCCTCGTCTGCGGCCGCCGGAGCACCGTCGTAAATTCGCCGCCCCTGTGCTGCTAAACCACAAATCAATGTCTCAGTCGTGTTTGTGGTGCCCCTAAGATGTCGCCCAGCCCACTAAACCACTGGATCCATGGCCGCTTTCTCAAGTCCGACGAGCACCGCCGTTGGACGCCGCCTAGCTCGTTGCTACGGTCGCGAGAGAGGGAGGAAGAGGAAGGGAGTGAGGGAGAGGGAGAATGGAATGGAGGGAGTGCTACGGTGCGTGGGGAGCTAGTGCCGACGGCGCATAATCCGGCCGGTCGGCGCTCGCCGGAGGTGAGACAGAGAGGTCGTGAGGTAGGGGAGAGAGGTGGGAGGGATTTTTTTATATATCTATTTTGTTTGGGGCCCACATGTAAGTGTGTGAGAGAGAGGGTGAGAGGGAGAGTTTTTCCTTTTTATTTTTTTCTGACTAGGTCCCACATGTAAGTGGCACATGGAGGCAAGGGCAAAATGTCCAACAAACGCCCCGTAGACGGTCAAACCCCTTTGACCGGACGGAAACGGAATGGAAGGGCATTTCTGTAAGGGCACCTAACGGCGGAGGGACATTTTTGAGCAGGCTTTCAAATTAGGGGCAAATGTGAGTAGTGGGTTCGAGTTAGGGACACAGATGTAAAAGACCCAAGAATTTATGATCTCTCAAAAGAATTTTAATGCTTTGCTTGAAGAAAAATTGCTCAAAGTTGATGATTTGATGAGGAACGTTGATAGACTTTCGCTTGATGTTGATTCTCTCAAACTTAGATCTTCTTCTCCTAAGCATGATATCAATGAGTCTCTCAAAGCTGTGAGAAGTTCCATTGACGAATGCAAAGAAAGAACCGCTAGATTGCGTGCTAAGAAAGATTGCTTTATAAAAGCGTGTTCTTCTAGTTTCCATGAAAATAATGATGAAGATCTTAAAGTTATTGATGTGTCACCTATTAGATCTTTCTTTTGCAATATGAATCTTGATAATAATGGGACTAGAGATGAGTCAACTTTATTTAGAAGGCGTCCCAAGAATTCATAGTTTTTAGATCTTTATGCTAAATTTGGTAAAAGTGGGATTGGAGAGGTCATGACTTTAAATAGTATTGAACCCATTATCTCGGATTTCAAGGATTTTGATTATGATAATTGTTCTTTAGAAATTTGTATTTCCTTGTTGCAATCCGTTGTTAATTCTTCTCATGCTTATAGTCAAAATAAAGCTTTTAACAAACATATTGTTGATGCCTTGATGCAATCTTTTGATGAAAAACTTAATTTGGAAGTTTCTATACCTAGAAAACTTAATGATGAGTGGGAACCTACTATAAAGATTAAAATTAAAGATTATGAGTGTTTTGCTTTGTGTGATTTGGGTGCTAGTGTTTCCACGATTTCGAAAAGTTTATGTGATATTCTAGGTTTCCATGATCTTGATGATTGCTTTTTAAATTTGCACCTTGCGGATTCCACCATTAAAAATCCAATGGGAAGGATCAATGATGTTTTAATTGTTGCTAATAGAAATTTTGGTGCCCATTGATTTTATCGTTCTTGATATAGATTGTAATCTTTCTTGTCCTATTATTCTTGGTAGACCTTTCCTTAGAACGATTGGTGCAATTATTGATATGAAGGAAGAGAATATTAGATTCCAATTTCCATTAAATAAAGGCATGGAGCACTTTCCAAGAAATAAAGTCAAATTACCTTATGAATCTATCATGTGAGCTACCTATGAATCAAGTGCCAAAGATGGCACTACTTAGATCTATCTTCGCTTTTATGCCTAGCTAGGGGCGTTAAATGATAGCGCTAGTTGGGAGGGAACCCAATTTTCTTTGCGTTTCTTGTTTTTGTTCCTGTTTAGTAATAAATTTTGTTTTATTTAGTGCTTGTGCCAAGTAGAACCTATAGGATAACCTATGATATGAGTTGATTTGATTCTGCTGAAAAACAGAAACTTTGCGCTCACGAGAAAAAAATCAATAAATCACAGAAACTAGATTTTGCATTGATTCTTTTTGCTTCTGTTCAATAAAAAATTGTTTAGGACTTCCTATTTTGGTAGGATTTTTAAAGTTCCATAAGTTTGCGTTAGTTACAGATTGCTACAGACTGTTCTGTTTTTGACATTTTCTGTTTTTTGTATGTTGTTTGCTTATTTTGATGCATCTATGACTAGTATGTAAGGGTATGAACCATAGAGAACTTGGAATACAGTAGGTTTAACACCAATATAAATAAATAATGAGTTCATTACAGTATATTATGTGGTGGTTTTGTTTTCTTTCACTAACGGAGCTTATGAGATTTCCTGTTGAGTTTTGTGTAGTGAAGTTTTCAAGTTTTGGGTAAAGATTTGATGGACTATGGAATAAAGGGTGGCAAAAGCCTAAGCTTGGGTATGCCCAAGGCACCCCAAGATATTCAATAATAGCCAAAAGCCTAAGCTTGGGGATGCCCCCGGAAGGCATCCCCTCTTTCGTCTTCGTTCATTGGTAACTTTACTTGGAGCTATATTTTTATTTGCTACATGATATGTGTTTTGCTTGGAGCGTCGTGTACTATATTAGTCTTTACGTTTTAGTTTACCACAATCACCTTTCTGTAACACACCTTTTGGGAGAAGCCTCCTTGATTGAAATTTATTAGGATACTCTATGTGCTTCACTTATATCTTTTGAGCTAGCTAGTTTTTTCTCTAGTGCAGTGCTTCACTTATATCTTTTAGAGCACGGCGGTGGTTTAATTTTGAAGAAATTGTTGATCTCTCATGCTTCACTTATATTATTTTGATAGTATTTTAGAACAGCATGGTATTTGCTATGGTTATAAATTGGTCCTAGAATGATGAGCATCCAAGTTGGGTATAATAAAAACTATCATATGAAGTGAATTGGATGCTATGATCAACTTGATACTTGATAATTGTTTTGAGATAGGGAGGTAGTGATATTAAAGTCATGCTAGTTGGGTGATCATGAATTTAAAGAATGCTTATGTTGAAGTTAGCAAGTCTCGTATGGTTAAAGTTGTGTAACAAATTTGAAGCATGAAGTGTACCTGGCTTGTGCATCCTTATGAGTGGCGGTCGGGGACAAGCGATGGTCTTTTCCTACCAATCTATCCCCCTAGGAGCATGCGCGTAGTGTTTGGTTTTTGATGACTTCTAAATTTTTGCAATAAGTATATGAGTTCTTTTGACTAATGTTGAGTCCATGGATTATACGCGCTTTTACCTTTCCATCATTGCTAGCCTCTTCGGTACCGTGCATTGCCCTTTCTCACCTTGAGAGTTGGTGCAAACTTCGCCGGTGCATCCAAACCCCGTGATATGATACGCTCTATCACACATAAAGCTCCTTATATATTCCTCAAAATAGCCACCATACCTACCTATTTATGGCATTTCCATAGCCATTCTGAGATATATTGCCATGCAACTTTCCACCGTTTCGTTCATCATCATCATGACATACATTACATTTGTCATATTGCCATTACATGATCATGTAGTTGACATCGTATTTGTGGCAAAGCCACCATGCATAATTTTTTATACATGTCACTCTTGATTCATTGCACCATCCCGGTACACCGCCGGAGGCATTCATATAGAGTCATATATTTTTCTAGTTTCGAGTTGTAACTCATGTGTTGTAATCAATAAAAGTGTGATGATCATCATTATTAGAGCATTGCCCAAAAAAAGGCCAAAAGAAAAAAAAGAAAAAAAAGAAAAAAAGGAAAAAAAGAAAAAGAAAAAAATAAAAATAAATAAAGGGGCAATGCTACTATCTCTTTTTCCACACTTGTGCTTCAAAGTAGCACCTTGTTCTTCATGTAGTGAGTCTCGTATATTGTGCTTCAAAGTAGCACCATGTTTTCATGTAGAGAGTCTCATAGGTTGTCACTTTCATATACTAGTGGGAATTTTTCATTATAGAACTTGGCTTGTATATTCCTACGATGGGCTTCCTCAAATGCCGTAGGTCTTCATGAGCAAGCAAGTTGGATGCACACCCACTAGTTTTCTTTTGTTGAGATTTCATTCATTTATAGCTCTAGTGCATCCGTTGCATGGCAATCCCTACTCCTCATGTTGACATCAATTGATGGGCATATCCATAGCCCGTTGATTATCCTCGTCAATGTGAGACTTTTTCCTTTTTTGTCTTCTCCACACAATCCCCAATCATTATTCTATTCCACCCATAGTGCTATATCCATGGCTCACGCTCATGTATTGCGTGAAGGTTGAAAAAGTTTGAGATTATTTAAGTACGAAACAATTGCTTGGCTTGTCATCGGGGGTATAGAAGTTGGGAACATCTTTGTGTGATGAAAATGAAGCATAGCCTAACTATATGATTTTGTAGGGATGAACTTTCTTTAGCCATGTTATTTTGAGAAGACATGATTGCTTTTATTAGTATGCTTGAAGTATTGCTATTTCTTTTGTCAATATGAACTTTTATTTTGAATCACTTGGATCTAAACATTCATGACACAATAAAGAGAAATTACATTGAGAATTATGCTAGGTAGCATTCCACATCAAAAATTCTGTTTTTATCATTACCTACTCGAGGACGAGCAGGAATTAAGCTTGGGGATGCTTGATACGTCTCCAACGTATCTATAATTTTTGATTGTTTCATGCTATTATATTACCTGTTTTGGATGTCTATGGGCTTTATTTTACACAATTATATCATTTTTGGGACTAACCTACTAACCGGAGGCCCAACCCGTATTGCTGTTTTTTTGCCTATTTTAGTATTTTGAAGAAAAGGAATATCAAACGGAGTCCAAATGGAATGAAACCTTCGGGAGCGTGATTTTTGGAACGAACGTGATCCACAGGACTTGGAGTGCAAGTCATGATGCAGCCGAGGCAGCCACAAGGGTGGGGGGTGCGCCCACCCCTACAGGGCGCGCCCCCCTGTCTCGTGGGCCCCTCGGGTGGCCACCGACGTACTTCTTCCTCCTATATAAGCCTACATACCCCGAAAACATCTAGGGAGCCACTGAAGAAATATTTCCACCACCGTAACCTTCTGTATCCGCGAGATCCCATCTTGGAGCCGTCGTCGGCGTTCTGTCGGAGGGGGAATCCACCACAGAGGGCTTCTACATAAACACCATAGCCCCTCCAATGAGTTGTGAGTAGTTTACCACAGACCTTCGGGTCCATAGTTATTAGCTAGATGGCTTCTTCTCTCTTTTTGGATCTCAATACAATGTTCTCCCCCTCTCTTGTGGAGATCTATTCGATATAATCTCTTTTTGCGATGTGTTTGTCGAGATCCGATGAATTGTGGGTTTATGATCAAGTTTATCTATGAATAATATTTGAATCTTCTCTGAATCCTTTTATGTATGATTGTGTTATCTTTTCAAGTCTCTTTTATCGGTTTGGTTTGGCCTACTAGATTGATCTTTCTTGCCATGGGAGAAGTGCTTAGCTTTGGGTTCAATCTTGCGGTGTTCTTACCCAGTGACAGAAAGGGTTGCAAGACACGTATTGTCTTGTTGCCATCAAGGATAAAAATATGGGGTTTATATCGTATTGCTTGAGTTTATCCCTCTACATCATGTCATCTTTCTTAATGCGTTACTTTGTTCTTATGAACTTAATACTCTAGATGCATGCTGGATAGCGGTCGATGTGTGGAGTAATAGTAGTAGATGCAGGCAGGAGTCGGTCTACTTGTTGCGGACGTGATGCCAATATACATGATCATGCCTAGATAGTCTCATAATTATTCGCTTTTCTATCAATTGCTCGACAGTAATTTGTTAACCCACTGTAATACTTATGCTATCTTGAGAGAAGCCTCTAGTGAAACCTATGCTCCTCGGGTCTATCTTTTATCATATGAGTTTCCAATCTACTTTTATTTGCATCTTTATTTTCTGCATCTATATTATAAAATACCAAAAATATATTTATCTTATCATATTATCTCTACCAGATCTCACTTTCGCAAGTGGCCATGAAGGGATTGACAACCCCTTTATCGCGTTGGTTGCGAGTTCTTTGTTTGTTTTTGTAGGTTCGTGGGACTTGTGACGAGCCTCCTACTGGATTGATAACTTGGTTCTCAAAAACTGAGGGAAATACTTACGCTACTATGCTGCATCACCCTTTCCTCTTCATGGAAAACCAACACAAGCTCAAGACATAGCAGACACCAGCGTCTTCGTCCCGGAGCTGGTTGACGACGGCGCCGAGGCGCCGCTGGAGTGGTTCGGGCTGAATCTGGAGGACAGCAAGGACTCGGCCAGGTGATTGATTCCAGCGACGAAGGGGAGGAGGAGGAGGACGAGGAAAGCGAGGAGGATGCGCCGGAGGTCGAAGCAGACAACGAGCCTCGACCTGACCGCGCCTCGAGCAATGATCCGCGCTCAAGCGCACCGACTGCTGCTGGAGGCGACCAGGCGGAGACCGACCAGCCGCCCGTTCCACCGACTGGCGCTGCCGACTCTACCGTCCAGCCGTCCGCTGCTCCAACTGGCACCGCCGACTCCACCATCCAGCCGGAACCCTCTGCTGCTCAAACCGGCGCCGCCGACTCCATCGTCCAGCCGGAACCCTCTGCTGCTCCTTAGGCTGCTTGCCTTTACTTTCCCTGCTTATCGATCTCAACAAACTTTCATTAAATTTGCACAATTCCACCCGCGGGGTGTATTTCAAACTCTGCTGAATGCTAGCCAATGGGCCTTTGCTATGTAAATATTCTTCGTCGCAAATTGTGGTATATTTGCCGAGTTCTGACGTTTCTTGCTTTCTGCTCCTTGCTTTTTTCCTTTGCCGCCCTTCCTTGGCTGGCCTCTTGTCAGCCAAACAGCCGCTCTGCGGACTGCGACTGGCTCGAGTACTTAGCTATTTACGGGAGGGCAAGTACTTAGCCGTTTGGAGTGTTGGCAAGGTGAGCAGAAGCCGGCCGGCTGGCTGCTCGGCAGCTGGTCGAAGAGGCGGGATCCCGGCCCCGGCTATGTGCGCATTTTTCCTTAGCCGTTTTTCATGTGGGCATCGCTTTGCAACCCCTGTCCACCGTACAGTCGCTCTGCGAGCTGCAGCTTCTGACAGGAGAAGTTTTTTGGTTCCGACACACTACTTGCCCGACTGCAGGAAACGACACATAGTAGAAGGCGGCGAGCCTCCGGGCCGACTAGTCGAACGTGGTGTCGGGCGGAATAATGAAACAACACATTCGTAGGAATAATACTTATCTCATAGATAAAAAAGGGGTAGTCCCCAAGCTCTTCTCGGGGGACCCGGAGTCTTCGTACTTAATACAAAAGGTAGCGTGATACAAACTGCTTTTAACTGTAAAATCTTCGGAGGAGATTTGTGTTCCATGGCCTCTCCGTCTCCTTGCCGGAATCGTCTCTCTTGCATGCTTTGGGCTTCTGAGCGTCGATCAGGTAGTAGGAACCGTTGCCCAGCACTTTGCTGATGATGAAAGGGCCTTCCCAAGGTGCTGAGAGCTTGTGGTGGCCGGCTGTTCGTTGTATCAGTCGGAGCACAAGGTCTCCCTCTTGAAAGGATCTTGGCTTGACCTTGCATTGTAGTATCGGCACAGAATCTGCTGGTAGATGGCGGACCGGTTGAGTTCCAACAGTGGGCTCTCTTCTAGCAGATCGGCGCCATCCTCTCGTGCTTCTTTGGCCTCCACCTCGGTGTACATGGTGACTCGTGGGGACGCAAATTCTATGTCCGTCGGGATGATGTCTTCAGAGCCGTAGACGAGGAAGAAGGGCGTGAAGCATGTTGACTTGTTCGGAGTTGTGCGTAGGGTCCAGTGGACGGCCGACAACTCATCGAGCTAGCAGCCGGCCGAACGCTCCAGAGGCTTGATGTAAGGGCATATTTATTCCCAACATGTTTTGGTGATTGATGACAATGCTTGTGCAGACTAATCGTGTGCGTTAGTTCTTTAAGAGATTCATCCATTGGCATGAGATGATTTCCTCCCCTCGGTGTTGTAATTCAAGACGGTGTAGCTCCTTCGTTTCGTTGTTGGTGGACTAGTTTCGTAGGAGTCACCGTACTATCAAGAGGGGATCCGTTTTGGTAAGACTTGGGTGGAATCACACGTACACATCATTATCACACCCGTCGTCTTTCCTTCCGCATCTCTGGAGCTGCTGTTTTCCCCTTACTATGCTCTGCTTTGCCCTAGTGGTAGTACCGCGTCCATAGTGTTAGTACCGCCGAAACTCCACAGCGGTAGTACCGCTCTCAGAGTGGTAGTACCGCTCCAAGCGGTAGTACCGCTCTTAGAACGGTAGTACCGCTTGGGTGTTTCGGCCGTAGTACCGCTGTGCGTCTGGGCTACTTCCGCCTCGATTCTCGAACGAATTTTTCGTGTCGGGTTTTGCGGCACTAAGGGAGGTAGTAGGGGCGGTAGTACCGCTCTAAGCGGTAGTACCGCCCTTCCCTAGCGGTAGTACCGCCCTGGTGACAGGGCCCTGGGCAGCACGGCAGTACCGCTGGGTCCAAGCGGTAGTACCGCCCGGAGCGGTAGTACCGCTCTTCCCTGGCGGTAGTACCGCCCTGGGGTCAGGGCCCCAGGCAGCGCGGCAGTACTGCTGGGTCGAGCGGTAGTACCGCCCGGAGCGGTAGTACCGCCCTTCCCCAGCGGTAGTACCTCCCTTCCTCTGCTGGATAGCGGTTGGATTGTTCTTCCCACTATATAAAGGGGTCTTCTTCCCCAAAGTTGACCTACCTCTTTCCCCCAAAGCTCCATTGTTGCTCCAAGCTCCATTTTCGCCCGATCTCTCTCCCTAGCCAATCAAACTTGTTGATTTGCTCGGGATTGGTTGAGAAGGCCCAGATCTACACTTCCACCAAGAGAAATTTGATTCCCCCCACTTATCCCTAGCGGATCTTGTTACTCTTGGGTGTTGAGAACCCTAGACGGTTGAGGTCACCTCGAAGCCATACTCCATTGTGGTGAAGCTTCGTGGTGTTTTTGGGAGCCTCCAAGTGTTGTGGAGATTGCCCCAATCTTGTTTGTAAAGGTCCGGTTGCCGCCTTCAAGGGCTCCAATAGTGGAATCACGGAATCTCGCATTGTGTGAGGGCGTGAGGAGATTACGGTGGCCCTAGTGGCTTCTTGGGGAGCATTGTGCCTCCACACCGCTCTAATGGAGACGTACTTGCCCTTAAAAGGAAGGAACTTCGGTAACACATCCTCGTCTCCACCGGCTCCACTCTTGGTTATCTTGTCCCTTTACTTTTGCAAGCTTACTTGAGTTATATCCATTGCTTGCTTGTGTGCTTATTGTCTTTGCATCATATAGGTTGTCCACGTAGTTGCACATCTAGACAACCTATTTCATTGCAAGTTTTAATTTGTTAAAGAAAAGTCTAAAAATTGTTAGTTGCCTATTCACCCCCCCCCCCTCTAGTCAACCATATTGATCCTTTCAATTGGTATCAGAGCCTCGTCTCTTTATTAAGGACTTTGTCGTCCAAAGAGTATGGTTGACGTCAACGATGGTGCGGAGGAACACTCCGGTGTGAATCCCATCTCGTCTTCGGCCGAAGGGGGAACCTCGGTCTCTCATGAGGAATTCAATGTGGCTTTAGACACATTGAAAACCTCCATGATGGCCGAGGTTAAAAGCATGTTTTCTGAATTCCTAGAGGGACTCAAACTATCTACCTCGCCAATGAAAGTGGGTGATCCCATTAACAAGGTGACAGATGCTAACCCCGACAAGGGGGAAGCTAATAGTGAAAAGAGTCCGTCTACTAGTGGTAGAAATGGCACCGGCATCTATGCCCATGTGGAACCCCCGGTGTATAGAGGACCGATCCCCTCTACTCATTTGAATCATGCCGGTCCTCCTCCTAAATATGTGAAAAATGAAGATTATGATTCTTGGGTTTATCGCTTCAAGCGTCATTTAAAACATGTGAATACTAACCTTTGGAGAATTATTGAAGAAGGTTTCTATCCTGATGATCCAAGCAACTTCACCCCTCGAGAAGAAGTGGACAATCAATTCAATGAGAGTGCTCTCTTCATCATCCAAGATGCTATCCTTCCCGAAGATCTCCCTCATCTTCAACCTCATGTCATGGCTAAAGAAGCATGGAAGTGTGTCGAGCGTATGTATCGAGGAAGTGCTAGCATTCAACGCTCCAACTATGAAGTGGTGCAAGATGAAGCCGATGAGTTTGCAATGAAAGAGGATGAAGAACCTCGTGAGCTCTTTCGAAGAGTGACCAAACTTGCGGTCGCACTCCGAGATCATGGGAGCAAGGACACGGATGACAACTGGATCAAGCGCAAGTTCCTCAAGGCCATGATGCCCTACAACAAGGCCATGTCCTCCGTCATCCACCAAAGACCGGACTTCCACTCCATGACCTCTGGTGAAGTGTTGGATGAGTTTGTTGCAATGAACATCTTGGATAAGACCGCCGACAATGCGGTGCTCCGTTCCCAAAGGGCAAAGAAGCCAATCTTGCCATGAAGGCCAAGGTTAGTGTGGAATAAGAAGAAGAAGAGGAAGATGAGGAGAGCAACCCCGAGGACACGAAGTATGATTATCATGAGCACATGGCTCTTGCCTCAAGACAGTTTTGGAGTAAGAAGACTACAAGACCCAACTTCAACAAGAACAACTCAAGTGGCCTCAAGGGGAAGCAACGAGTTAGAACTTGTTTCAATTGTGGCAATGTCAGCCATTTCGTTGTGGATTGTCCTTACGAGAAGCGGGAAGACAATGGTGGCAAGTTCATTCGAAAAGACAAAGCCAAGTCCTTCCCAAACAAGAACAACTTCACCAAGAAGACTCCTCCTCGCGGGTTGGTGGTTCAAGAAGAATACCGTGAGGATGACGATGATGATGAAGATGGTGAAACAATGGCCATGGCATCCGTTGCCATTGTCTTAACTCCTCGGGTGTCTATTTTCGATGCACCTAACGAGAACATCACCGCCAAGTCCCTCATGGCTAAGGCCACCAACAAGGTAACCCCCAACATCAAAACCACCATTATTCCTAACCCTCCTTCAACGGATGACTTTGATAATGGTAAGGAGTCTAATGAGGAGATCAATGAATTTGAGTCCTTCATGAGTAAGCTCAAAGGCCAATCCAAGAAGCACTTCGTTCCTCTCTTGGAACAACTTGGTGAAGCCAATGACATGATCGAGGCTCATGAAGAAACCATCACTAAGATGGAAAGTCATAGTCGTGACTATGCCGATGAGATATCGGATCTCTCTAATGCTCTTGAGGAAGAGCGTGGGCATCGTTTGGCTCTTGAGGAGTCACACAACGATGGTCATGCTAAACTAAAGAAAGATCTTGATCATGCTCTTGTTGTGTCTCGTGTTCTAGCTTCCGAGAAGGCTAAACTTGGGGTTGATCATGTTAGACTCATGGAGGAGTTTGACGTACTTGACAAGGCCCACGAGGTCTTGAAAGGTGCTCATGCCACCCTCAAGGATCTCATGCTCAACTCCAAGTTAAGCTAACCAAGGAAAAGGCCACATTTCCTCACATGGTCTTAATTGATAATGCAAATGCGAAGAACCCATGTTGTGAGCATGTGCATCTTGTGGAGGAAAATGCCAAGTTGAAGGAACAACTCGAGAAAGGTCTTGTGTCATTCATACAAGGCGAGAAGAACCTAAATGACCTTTTGAGCAATCGAAAGGAAGTTGTGGGCAAGGAGGGAGTTGGGTTCGCACCCAAGTCCAAGAACAAGAAGAAGAGCAAGACCAATCGACCTCCTCCGCTCACGCAAACCTTTGTGAAGGAGGGAGAAGGTGCTCCTAAGGAGAAGAAGAACAATGGGAAGAGTGGTGAAGCCAAAGAGCGCAACGCCATCTCTCCCAACAAAGCCGGCGACTTTAACCCCTCTTATGTGTTGTGCCGTGCTAGTGATGGACATGTTTATGCTAAATTTGTTGGTTCTCCTTATGAGTACATTGAATGGTCTATTTGGGTTCCTAAGACCCTTGTTACTAACATCAAAGGACCCATTACTCAATGGGTACCTAAAACCAAGCATTGATCTCTTGTAGGTGTTTGCTTCCGGTGGGGGATCATGGTTGCTCGATAGTGGAGCAACAAATCATATGACCGGGAGCAAGGACTTGGTGGTGGACGTGCACAATATCCCATCTATGCCCACCAATGTCTAATGGGGTGATGCCTCACATTCTAAGGTATTGGGTCTTGGCAAGGTTGTCATTTCTCATGATCTAACGATCGAGAAAGTCATGCTTGTTGAGTCCCTCGCGTTCAATTTACTTTCCGTTCGTCAACTCGCATTGATGGGTTTTGCCACCTTCTTTGATATTGATACTGTGGCCCTCTTGTGGAGCAAGACTCTTAAAGTAGGCTTTGTTGGGCATGCCGAGCACGGTCTATATGTGGTTAACTTCTCGGAGCAACCCACTAAGACCGCGACATGCCTAATGGCTAAAGTTGATGTGGGATGGCTTTGGCATCGCCGTTTAGCCCACGTCAATATGAGATCTTTGCAAAGTCTTCTCAAGGGGGACCATGTTCATGGACTAACGAATGTTAGTTTTGCCAAATATCGTGTTTGCAGTGCTTGTATCGAAGGAAGGCTTCATGAGACGGCTCACCCTCCCACGACTATCATCTACTCGAAGAGACCCTTGGAGCTCCTCCACATGGACCTCTTTGGGCCCCCATCCTTTGATAGTCTTGGGGGTAGAAAGTATTGCTTGGTGATAGTGGATGATTATTCAAGATACACTTGGGTATACTTCTTCAAGAGGAAGAGTGAGACTCAACAAACCGTCATCGACTTTGCAAATGAAGCTCAACGTCAACACGATGCAAAGATCTTGACAATAAGAAGTGACAACGGCACCGAGTTCAAGAACTACACCTTGGATGAGTTTCTTAGTGATGAAGGGATCAAGCATCAATATTCTGCACCATATACCCCTCAACAAAATGGTGTTGCGGAAAGGAAGAACCGGACGTTGATGGATGCGGCAAGAACCATGATGGCGGAGTTCAAGTCTCCATACAACTTCTGGGCCGAAGCCATCAACACAGCTTGTCATGCATCCAATCAGCTCTATCTCCGCAAAGGCTTGAACAAGACTCCGTATGAGATACTCACCGGGAACAAGCCTAATCTCAAGTACTTCCGGGTGTTCGGGTGTAAGTGTTTCATTCTCAAGAAAGGTGTTCGTTTGTCTAAATTTGAAGGTAGAGCTCATGAGGGCATATTTGTTGGTTATGCTACAAACTCTCATGCTTACCGTGTTCTCAACAAGTCCAACGGACCCATTGAGGAGACGTGTAACGTAGAGTTTGATGAAAATAACAGCTCCCAAGTGGAGCAAAGTGGTACTTGTGATGTAGGTGATGAAATTCCTCCCCAAGCCATAAGAAGAATGGGTATTGGTCATATCCTACCCATTGAGGAACCCCTTGTGGCCGAATGAGAAGGACAATGCTCCACTCAAGTGGAGCCATCACCTCCCCAAGACCCACACGCTTCCGAAGAACAAAGTGAAGGCCCTCAACCTAAGGAACAAGACCAAGGGCAAGATCAATCACAAGATGGTGATGGACCTCCTCATGATGCCCAAGGTCAAGTTCTTCTCCTCGAGCAAGTTCAAGATCATGAGCAAGCTCAAAATCAAGAACAAGCTCATGAAGACGCTCAAGATGATCAAGTGAACCCTCCTCCTTCGACATCCGAGGAGGAATTGGAGCGTCGTGCCGCGAAGATTGCTTCCAAACTCACCACCAAAGGTCATCTCATGGAGAATGTGGTTGGAAGCCTACGAAAGGGGGTAAGCACTCGTAGACAGTTAGCAAACTATTGTGAACATCATGCGTTTGTCTCTTGTGTTGAACCCCATAAGGTCTATGAGGCGCTCGAAGACTCGGATTGGCTCAATGCCATGCATGAAGAACTCAACAACTTTGAATACAACAAGGTGTGGAGATTGGTGCCAAGACCTTCTGGGAACCACAACGTCATTGGAACAAAGTGGATCTTCAAGAACAAGCAAGATGCTCATGGGAACATCATTCGCAACAAGGCAAGATTGGTAGCACAAGGCTACTCCCAAGTCGAGGGTATCGACTACGGTGAAACCTTTGCTCCCGTTGCTCGTCTTGAATCCATTCGTTTGTTGATTGCTTATGCTTCCCATCACAACTTTAAGTTGCAACAAATGGATGTGAAAAGTGCTTTTCTTAATGGTCCCATTAATGAGTTGGTTTATGTCAAGCAACCCCCCGGGTTCGAGGACCCCTACTTCCCGGATCATGTGTATCAACTCGATAAGGCACTCTATGGCCTTAAACAAGCCCCACGTGCGTGGTATGACCACCTTACCGAGTTGTTACAAGATCGTGGATTTGAAGTAGGACAAATCGACCCCACTCTTTTTACTAAGAAGGTCAAAGGGGAGTTGTTTGTATGCCAACTATATGTTGATGACATTATCTTTGGTTCTCCTAACAAAGCTTTCAATGAGGAATTTGCCGCTCTCATGACCTCCAAGTTCAAGATGTCTTCGATGGGAGAGTTGAAGTTCTTCCTTGGCTTTGACATCAAACAAAGAAGAGAAGGAACCTTCATCAACCAAGCCAAATACACTCAAGACATGCTCAAGAGATTCAAGTTAAGTGATGTCAAGCCGGCTTCTACTCCAATGCCCACCAAGTGCCAACTTGACATTGATCCCAATGGTAAAGTGGTGGATCAAAAGGTATATCGCTCCATGATTGGCTCCTTGCTTTACCTTTGTCCATCTAGACCAGATATCATGTTGAGTGTGGGGATGTGTGCACGGTTTCAAGTTGCACCGAAGGAAAGTCAGTATGTGGCGGTCAAGCGAATATTTCGATATTTGGCTCATACCCCAAACTTTGGCTTATCGTACCCAAGAGGGGCAAACTTCAAGCTTGAAGGGTTTACAGATTCCGATTGGGCGGGAGACAAAGTGGATAGGAAGTCCACTTCCGGAGGGTGCCAGTTTCTTGGGTGCTCTTTGGTGAGTTGGTCTTCCAAAAAGCAAAGTTGTGTGTCTCTCTTGTCCACCGAAGCAGAATATGTGGCGGCCGGTAGTTGTTGTGCACAACTCTTGTGGATGAGGAAAACTTTAAAGGAATACGGTATCATTTGTGACAAAGTGCCTCTTTGGTGTGACAACGAAAGTGCCATCAAGATTTCTCTCAACCCGGTGCAACACTTCAAGACGAAGCACATTGAGATTCGGTATCACTTCATCCGGGATCACATTAGGCGAGGAGAGATCGAGCTCAAGTATGTCAACACTCATGATAACCTTGCAGATATTTTCACGAAGCCCTTGGAAGAAGCAAGATTTCGCGAGTTAAGGCATGAGCTAAATATCATTGATTCGAGCAATGTGACTTGAACCCTGGCACACTCCACCCCACTCAACTTGGTATCTTGCTTAGATGTAGGCATGGACATAGGGGGAGTGTTGTTCTCTCAATGAACTTTCCCTCCCCCCATTATGCATAAAACGATCAACTCTTTCACAATAGCCATTTTTGATGGCACTTGTGCTTCAAAGACGAGTTTTGGTCATGGGCCCAAGGATAATTCTTCGCGGTGCCATACCATTTGACTCAAACATAGGTGGCTCCGGCCACCGCCCTCTCCTGAGAGAGGCCAGAGCTTGCTCTGTTTCGTGTGGTTGTTTGTGTTTGAGTTGTTTCTGGTCTGTTGTGTGTGTGTGTGTTGTCGCGTCGGTCCTCTCGTTCTTTTGGCTTTGCTTTCCGTTTCTTTTTGAGCGTTAGCCGTTGGTCTAGAAGCAGCGTGGTTGCTGAAGCGGTACTACCGCCCTCTAGAGTGGTACTACCGCTCCCAGCGGTACTACCACTGTGAGGCGCGGGCTGGGGGTTATATCGGGGGCAGGGGGAGTTTCTTCTCCCCCATACCCATTCGCTCACCCCTTCGCCCTGTTCGTCTCTCTCTTCAGCAACCGGCGCCGCGGGAGGGCTCCGGCGGATCTCCCTCTCCGGGGCGCTCCTCTCCGTTCCCTTCGATGGAATCGATCCCCACCTTGTCCTCTTGCCATGGATGTCGGTATTGCCCCCATTCCCTGTTTCCTTTTGTCTAGATTTCCAATCTAGCATTCTTGGGGCAATAGCAGTTGCATCTCTAGATTTTTGTCCAGATCTAGGCTTGAGTAGGATGGAGAATGCTTCTAGATTGTTTGATTAGTGTTTGGTTGGAATATTTTTGAATTTGGTAGGACGGTAGTACCGGATCTGACCACGGTAGTTGGAAACTGTTGTTTCCCCGCCTCGAGCGGTACTACCGCTCTGAGAGCGGTACTACCGCTCTCTCCAGAGCGGTACTACCGCTTGGAGCGGTACTACCGCTCAAGGGTCACGGTACAACCGCCCTCTACCCAGTTCCATCATCCTGCAACCTCTCAGTGATCTCTTTGTTCGTGTTTGTGGCTTATGCTCGTTCTTTCTGGTTGTTTGCGTGTTTGTGTGTGTGGTTCCAGGTGATGAGGTTCCTGAGCATCAGGCTAGTCGTGTCAACCCCGGTCGTGCTTCGTCCAAGCGCTACCGCACCACTGAGCCCACTGAGCCTGCCGGAGGATCTTCTAGTGCTCCACCTCCTCCCCAACTGCAGAAGAAGCCTGGGGTCAAGCCAAAGCCAAGCAAAACCGTGCCAGAAATGCCGCCCAAGGAGTTCTGGGCAAGGCGCCGCCGCAACCCGTATGAGGTCGACCAAGATCCCACTTTGGTCAACCGTCCATTCTGGAACAGGTTCCAGTTTGCCATCTATTTTGATGTCCTCAAAGCCAAGAAGAATCTCTATGTCAACGTGCACTCCATCGACACCGAGCATATGGAGAATGATCCTGACTACTTTGGTGAAGCACTTCAGATGTGCACTCAACTGAACATTCTCGGGATCATGCAATTCAACAAGGACTATGATGCTGATATTGTGGCCCAATTCTATGCCACGGTTCACCTTGGGACCGATGAGGACAGGACTGTGACTTGGATGACAAATGGCAAGTTGATGTCCGTCAAGTGGAAAGCTTTCATGCAGTTGATTGGGGTGGAAGATCTTGGACTTGAGTCTGCTGTCGGCTTTCGCCCCCACCGTCGAGCCAATGCCACTCACAAGCAAGCTCTGTGGCCCTACTGCACTCTGAGGATCAACCATGAGATGAAGAAGGATACCTATGAGCTGCCTGCCTATCTGGACATTCTTCACCGTATCTTCAGAGAAACTCTTTTCCCTCGCATCGGGAATCTGGACCAGGTTCACTCTTATCTCGTGGACATGCTTCTCTTCTGTCAGCGGGAGAAGGGGCAGAGCACCGGAGAGTCCTTGGATATCTCTCATGTTATGTGGTCTGAGCTGGTTTCTGCTATCTCCGAGCGCAAGTGCCCGATTTATGGTCCGTTCATTATGCTGCTCATTGAGAAGGCCTGGGATCGTGTCTATCCCAAGGTGGTGCTGGAGATTGGAGACTTGGTTTCTCACGATGTCAAGCGTCTGAGGAAGAAGGATAACTGGGGCACTCAGGCCCCTAGGACTGGAGTTCCTTCATCTGCTGCTGCCATGGAGACTGAGGAGGAGTTTGGGGCTGAGGCTGAGGATGAAGATGATGACTACGTGCCTTCTGAGGCAGAGCCCTCTTGGGCCAAGAAGCTCAAGATCAAGGTGAAGAAGTTGTTCTGCATGGAGTCTCACGGTCAGTACATGACTCATGTGGCTGAGAAGAAGGCCCGGGGTCGCCACAAGGAGCTCATGTGTCAGATGGGTGCTATTGTGATTAGTGGTTCTGAGGATTAGCTTACCGAGGAGGAGTGGATTCAGCAGCACTGCCCCTGGACTGATTCTGATGCTGAGCACTTCCCGGCTGACGATGGCACCACAGATGATCCCTCTGAGATCTGATGGGTGTCCATCATTTACCTTCGCCTGGAGGCGTAGCATCACTCCCTCTCCTTTTTGGTGTCTCGATGCCAAAGGGGGAGAGAGTTTAGGGATTTGCGTTTTGTGTCTTCCTTCGTTTGTGTTTGTGCTTTCGCTTGTTGTTTTATTTAGTTTGTGTCTGTGAGACCTAAGTTCTGGTTCTGTCAGTAAGACCTAAGCTCGAGTCATATGGTGTGAGACATATGCTACCTTATCTCTTCGTATCTTTATCTATGTCTATCTAGCTTATGAGTTCCATGCTTATCTTGTTATATATATGTTGCTCTCATATCTTGCTTAGGTAGTTGGTCTCTAAAATGTAGGGGGAGCATTGATCCTGGCATCTGTGCCGTGCAGTCCAAAGCACTTTTCTAGGTAGCACACATCCAGGGGGAGCCCTTCTACATTTTAGGACGGTTGTACTTTTGCGCTTATCATATATCTTTCATATTGTGCAAATCCCGTATTGTCATCAATCCACCAAAAAGGGGGAGATTGTAAGGGCATATTTATTCCCAATATGTTTTGGTGATTGATGACAATGCTTGTGCGGACTAATCATGTGCGTTAATTCTTTCAGAGATTCATCCATTGGCACGAGACGATTTCCTCCCCTCGGTGTTGTAATTCAAGACGGTGTAGCTCCTTCTTTTCGTTGTTGGTGGACTAGTTTCGTAGGAGTCACCGTACTATCAAGAGGGGATCCGTTTTGGTAAGACTTGGGTGGAATCACACGTACACATCATTATCACACCCGTCATCTTTCCTTCCGCATCTCTGGAGCTGTTGTTTTCCCCTTACTATGCTCTGCTTTGCCCTAGCGGTAGTACCGTGTCCACAGCGGTAGTACCGCCGAAACTCCATAGCGGTAGTACCGCTCTCAGAGCGGTAGTACCGCTTGGGTGTTTCGGCCGTAGTACCGCTATGCGTCTGGGCTACTTCCGCCTCGATTCTCGAACGAATTTTTCGTGTCGGGTTTTGCGGCACTAAGGGAGGTAGTAGGGGCGGTAGTACCGCTCTAAGCGGTAGTACCGCCCTTCCCTAGCGGTAGTACCACCCTGGTGACAGGGTCCTGGGCAGCGCGGCAGTACCGCTGGGTCTAAGTGGTAGTACCGCCCGGAGCGGTAGTACCGCTCTTCCCTGGCGGTAGTACGGCCCTGGGGTCAGGGCCCCAGGCAGCGCGGCAGTACCGCTGGGTCGAGTGGTAGTACCGCCCGGAGCGGTAGTACCGCCCTTCCCCAGCGGTAGTACCGCTCTGTGCGGGGCTGGTGAGTGGGATAATGGTTGGATTGTTCTTCCCACTATATAAAGGGGTCTTCTTCCCCAAAGTTGACCTACCTCTTTCCCCCAAAGCTCCATTGTTGCTCCAAGCTCCATTTTCGCCCGATCTCTCTCCCTAGCCAATCAAACTTGTTGATTTGCTCGGGATTGGTTGAGAAGGCCCAGATCTACACTTCCACCAAGAGAAATTTGATTCCCCCCACTTATCCCTAGAGGATCTTGTTACTCTTGGGTGTTGAGCACCCTAGACGGTTGTGGTCACCTCGAAGCCATACTCCATTGTGGTGAAGGTTCGTGGTGTTGTTGGGAGCCTCCAAGTGTTGTGGAGATTGCCCCAATCTTGTTTGTAAAGGTCCGGTTGCCGCCTTCAAGGGCTCCAATAGTGGAATCACGGCATCTTGCATTGTGTGAGGGCGTGAGGAGATTACGGTGGCCCTAGTGGCTTCTTGGGGAGCATTGTGCCTCCACACCGCTCGAACGGAGACGTACTTCCCCTTTAAAGGAAGGAACTTCGGTAACACATCCTCGTCTCCACCGGCTCCACTCTTGGTTATCTTGTCCCTTTACTTTTGCAAGCTTACTTGAGTTATATCCATTGCTTTCTTGTGTGCTTATTGTCTTTGCATCATATAGGTTGTCCACGTAGTTGCACATCTAGACAACCTATTTCATTGCAAGTTTTAATTTGTTGAAGAAAAGTCTAAAAATTGTTAGTTGCCTATTCACCCCCCCCCCTCTAGTCAACCATATCGATCCTTTCACTTGACCAGTCGGGGCTTGATGCCAGACAAAATGAGGCCGTTTGCTTGCTCCACTTGGCCGTTTGACTGCGGATGGGCAATGGACGCTAAGTCCAGTCGGATGCCCTGCATCGCGCAGAAACGAGCCAAGGCTCCTTTGGCGAAGTTTGTGCCGTTGTGGGTGATGATGTTGTGTGGTATGCCATATCGAGTGGTGATGTCGGTGATGAAAGTCACGGCAGTCGGCCCATTCAGCTTCTTAATTGGCTTTGCTTCTATCCACTTGGTGAACTTGTCCACAGCGACAAGCAAATGAGTCATGCCGCCACGAGCCGTCTTCAATGGCCCTACCATGTCCAGCCCCCGGACGGCAAAGGGCCAGGCAATGGGAATGGTCTTGAGTGCAGAAGCCGGCAGATGTGTCTTGGAGCGGAACTTCTGGCACCCTTTACACTTCTGGACCAACTCTTTGGCGTCTTCTAGAGCAGTCGGCCAGAAGAAACCATGGCGGAAAGCTTTGGCAACAAGTGATCTTGAAGCCGCGTGGTGACCACATTTTCCTTGGTGGATATCCTTGAGGATTGCTTGGCCTTGGTCCGGCTCCACGCAGCGCTGGTACACACCAGTGACACTGTGCCGCACCAGTTCTTTGTTGACTATGGTGTATGCTGCTGCCCGCCGTTGCACTTATTGGGCTATGATCTCATCAATCGGCAGTTCTTTTTTCACCAAAAGGTTGAGGATGGGTTGAGCGCATGACGGAGCTGCTATTTCTTTGACTGCCACGACTGCAACTTGTACAAGGGCGGTTGGGCTGGGAGGCGGCGGGTTGGAGTTGGTTGCCGCCTGTTGAGTTGGAGAAGTCCCCGGGCCGACTGCTACAGTCCCCGGGCCAGGCTCTGAAGTCCCCAGGCTGGGTGCGACGGCTGCAGTCCCCGGGCCGCCTGCCAAAGTCCCCGCGCCGGCTACTGGGGGCCTCAAGTCGGATCCGACTGCTTCAGGAGGAGCCGGCACGAAGATGGAGTCTGATTCTGGCGACGGCTTGACAGACGGCTTGAGGAGGCATTGCAGAGCAAAGCCGGTTGGTATTGCTTGCCGGGTGGAGCCGATCTGTGCCAGGGCATCTGCTTGCTCATTGTCATTTCTTGGCACATGGAGGAACTCGCACCCCTTGAATTATCCACCGTTGCTGTACGAGGAAGCGGTAGCTTGCCATATTTGCATCCTTGGCGTCCCAGTCGCCTGACGACTGCTGGACCACCAAGTCGGAGTCACCATAGCACAGGATCCGGCGAATGCCGAGTTCCTTGGCAAGCCGGAGCCCGTGTATGAGTTCCTCGTATTCAGCTACGTTGTTAGAGGCGGCAAAGTGGATTTGCAGCACATATCTGAGCTTGTCGCCTTTGGGAGAGGTGAGGACGATGTCGGCTCCTAAACCGGTGCGCATATTTGAACTATAAAAGTGCATCCGCCAATGGGTGGAGTCTGGCGCTGGCGGCAGGTACTGGGTCTCGGCCCAGTCGATGAGGAAGTCATCCAGTGCTTGCGATTTGATGGCGACGCGAGGCTGGTAGTAGATGGTGTAGGGGGCCAGATCTATGGCCCATTTGGCCACTCGGCCTGAAGCATCTCGGCTTCCAATGATCTCAGCAAGCGGAGCAGTGCAGACAACAGTAGTTGGGTGCTCTTGAAAGTAAGGCTTCAGCTTCTTGGTGGCAAAGTGCACACCGTAGCACATTTTCTGATAGTGGGGGTAGTTCTGCTTGGAGGCGGACATCACTTCACTCAGGTAATATAGCGGCCTCTGGACTGGCAGCACTCTGCCCTCCTCCTTGTGCTCTACCACTATGACTGTCCTGACCACCCGACTGGTGGCGGCGATGTAGAGGAGCATGGGCTCTATATCAGTCGGAGCCGCCAGGATAGGTGTAGTGGTCAACATCTTCTTGAGCTGGAGGAAAGCTTCGTCCGCCTTGTCGTTCCACTCGAAAAAAGTGGTTTTATTCATGAGCTGGTACAGGGGGAGAGCCTTCTCACCCAGCCGACTGATGAAACGGCTGATTGATGCAAGGCAGCCGGTGAACTTCTGCACGTCCAGCAGTCGGGTGGGCATCTCCATCTTCTCAATGGCCTTGATCTTCACAGAGTTGCACTCTATGTCGCGCTCTGAGACCAGGAAGCCGAGAAGCTGGCCGGCTGGTACTCCGAAGACGCATTTCTCCAGGTTGAGCTTGATCTGAAATCGGCGCAGGTTCTCAAATGTCTCCTTGAGGTCTTCCAGCAGCGTGCCATGCTTCTCCGTCTTCACCACCACATCGTCCACGTAAACGTGGGCGTTTCTGCCGAGCTTCTTGGGGAGACACTTCTGCATGCAACGCTGAAATGTGGCATCGGCATTTCTCAAGCCGAACGTCATGGTCAGGTAGCAGAAGGCTCCGAATGGTGTGATGAAGGCGGTCTTCAACCTATCGGCTGGGTTCAGCTTGATCTGATGGTACCCTGAGTATGCATCCAGAAAAATCAACAGCTCACATCTGCCTGTGGAGTCTATCACTTGGTCAATTCTTGGCAAAGCAAAGGGATCTTTGGGGCAAGCTTTGTTGAGGCTGGTATAATCAATACACATGAGCCACTGCTTATTCTTCTTCAGCACAAGAACTGGATTGGCCAACCATTCTCGGAAGAATACTTCCATGATGAAGCCAGCTGCTAGAAGCCGGGCTATCTCTTCTCCAACAACTCTTCTTTTTTCTTCTGACAGGCGGCGCAAGGGCTGCCTGACCAGCTTGGCGTTAGGTCGGACATGTAGCTTGTGCTCGGCAAAATCCGTCGGAACACCCGGCATGTCTTTGGGAGACCATGCAAAGATGTCTCGATTCTCATGGAGGAAATCGACAAGCTCGCTTTCCTATTTGCTGTCAAGGTTTGCACCTATGACAGCATGCCTCTCCGGGTGGTCCGGGTCCAAGAGTATCTTCTTTGTTTCCTTCACCGGCTTGAACGATCCCTCAACTTCCGACTCCTTGGGATTGGGTGACATTTCCGGCTGCTTACCTGCCATCGCCACAACCCGGTCAAGGAGCCGCTTTTTAGCTACAATCACAAGGGACTCGGCCAGCCGGCTGCTGTCTGCAGCGCAGGCGGACGACTTCTTATAGTCTCCGACTATGGTCAGCATTCCCTTGGTAGTCGGCATCTTCATCTTGAGGTAAGCATAGTGGGGGACCGCCATGAACTCGACCAGAGCAGGCCGGCCAAGTAGCGCATGGTAGGGGCTCTCAAGGTCCACCACCTCAAACCAAACTGGCTCTCGGCGGAAGTGATCTTTGTCTCCGAAGAGAACGTCAATCTGGGTCTTGCCGATTGGTGAGCAGGAAAGGCCAGGGACTATGCCATGGAATACAGTCTGACTGGGGTAAAGCTGCTTCTGCTTGATTCCCAATTTCTCCATTGTGTCATGGTACATGATATTGATGTTGCTGCCACCATTTATCAGGACTCGGGAGAAACGAGCCGCCCGCCTCTCTATTGCGAAGGTGGCATCTAAGACCAGGGCATAGGAACCAAGGGAGGGCATCACCTCTGGGTGGTCAGCCTTGCTCCAACTGATGGGCTTCTCTGACCAGTGCATGAACTCTGGGGTACCTGATGCCACTGCATGTACTTCTTGTTGTTGCAGCCGTCTGCTGCGCCTGTCGTCGGCCACACTGGTGAACACAACGTAGGCTCCATGCTCCTCTGGATACTCATCTTGTATGGCGCCGACTGGCCGCACCACCGGCTGCTGGGGCGGAGGAGGCGGCGGGCCCGCAGGCGAAGGTGGCAGGAATCCGTCTCCCTTGGCGATTCTGGTGAGCCAATGGCACTTCTGAGTGGTGTGGTTGGACGGCTTCGCACCACTATGGAATTTGCAGGGGGCATCAAGAATTTGCTCATACGAGAAGGCGGGCAACCAATTGGGCTTGCCGCCTTTCTAACGCTTGGGTGGTGGCTGCCCTTCCAGCTGCTGGTCCTCAACTGTCGCCACCTGCCGGCTGGTGGAAGCCGGCTGCATGGCCTTTCGCTTGTTGTCGCTTGGTGATACGTCTCCAACGTATCTATAATTTATGAATCATTCATGCTATTTTATTATCTATTTTGAATGATTATGGGCTTTATTATACACTTTTATATTACTTTTGGGACTAACCTACTAACTGGAGGCCCATCCCATATTGTTGTTTTATTGCCTGTTTCAGTATTTCGAAGAAAAGGAATATCAAACGGAGTCCAAACGGAATGAAACCTTCGGGAGCGTGATTTTTGGAACGAACATGATCCGGGAGACTTGGAGTACAAGCCAAGGAAACTTCGAGGAGGCCAGGAGATAGGAGGGTGCGCCCACCCCCCTAGGCGCGCCCCTGTCTCCTGGGACCCTCGAGGCTCCCCGACCGACTTCTTTTGCCTATATAAGTCCATGTACCCTAAAAACATCGGAGACAAAGATAGATCGGGAGTTCTGCCGCCGCAAGCCTCTATAGCCACCAAAAACCTCTCGGGAGCCCGTTCCGGCACCCTGCCGGAGGGGGTGATCCCTCACCGGTGGCCATCTTCATCATCCCGGCGCTATCCATGACGAGGAGGGAGTAGTTCACCCTCAGGGCTGGGGGTATGTACCATTAGCTACGTGTTTGATCTCTCTCTCTCTCTCTCATGTTCTCTCTATGGCATGATCTTGATGTATCACGAGCTTTACTATTATAGTTGGATCTTATGATGTTTCTCCCCCTCTACTCTCTTGTGATGAATTGAGTTTTCCCTTTGAAGTTATCTTGTCGGATTGAGTCTTTAAGGATTTGAGAACACTTGATGTATGTCTTGCCGTGCTTATCTGTGGTGACAATGGGATATCACGTGATCCACTTGATGTATGTTTTGGTGATCAACTTGCGGGTTCCGCCCATGAACCTATGCATAGGGGTTGGCACACGTTTTCGTCTTGACTCTCTGGTACAAACTTTGGGGGCACTCTTTGAAGTACTTTGTGTTGGTTGAATAGATGAATCCGAGATTGTGTGATGCATATCGTATAATCATGCCCACAAATACTTGAGGTGATAATGGAGTATCTAGGTGATATTAGGGTTTTGGTTGATTTGTGTCTTAAGGTGTTATTCTAGTATGAACTCTATGATAGATTGAATGGAAAGAATAGCTTCATGTTATTTCACTACGGACTCTTGAATAGATAGAACAGAAAGGATAACTTTGAGGTGGTTTCGTAGCCTACCATAATCTCTTCGTTTGTTCTCCGCTATTAGTGGCTTTGGAGTGACTCTTTGTTGCATGTTGAGGGATTGTTATATGATCCAATTATGTTATTATTGTTGAGAGAACTTGCACTAGTGAAAGTATGAACCCTATGCCTTGTTTCCTATCATTGCAATACCGTTTACGCTCACTTTTATCATTAGTTACCTTGCTGTTTTCATATTTTCATATTACAAATACCTATATCTACTATCCATATTGCACTTGTATCACCATCTCTTCGCCGAAATACTACACCTATACAATTTGCCATTGTATTGGGTTTGTTGGGGACACAAGAGACTCTTTGTTATTTGGTTGCAGGGTTGTTTGAGAGAGACCATCTTCATCCTACGCCTCCCACGGATTGATAAACCTTAGGTCATCGACTTGAGGGAAATTTACTACTGTCCTACAAACCTCTACACTTGGAGGCCCAACAACGTCTACAAGAAGAAGGTTGTGTAGTAGACATCAAGCTCTTTTTTGGCGCCGTTGCCGGGGAGGTGAGTGCTTGAAGGTATATCTTTAGATCTTGCAATCGAATCTTTTTGTTTCTTGTTTTATCACTAGTTTAGTTTATAAAAGAAAAACTACAAAAAATGGATTTGAGTTTGTCTCATACGCTTCATCTTTTTAATATCTTTCGTGAGTATGACGGAAAGGAAAATTGTGCTCAATTGCTAGAAGAAGAATGAATTAAAATGTTTGGTACTAGATCTTTGTATGATGAGCATGATTGCAATGTTGTTAGTATGAATTCCTTGAATATCCATGATGCTAATGATATGCAAATCCACAAGCTTGGGGAAGCTATGTTTGAAGAAGATGATACTTTTAGTCCCCCAAGTTTTGATGATAATATTTATTATGATGAAAGCATGCCTCCTATTTATGATGATTATATTGATGAAAGTGGATTTGGAGAGGTCATGACTTTATTTAGTGATGAATCCACTATTTCGGAAGAGGTTCCAATTGATTATGAGAACAAAGTTGCTATATATGATGATTATTGTGATGACTTGTATGCTATTAGGAATAATGATAACGATGAAACTTGTCATCATGATTTTAGTTTTCAATTGGATTATGCCTCACATGATAATTATTTTGTTAAGTTTGCTCGCACTACTATTCGTGAGAAGAAGTTTGCTTATGTGGAGAGTAGTAAATTTTCTATGCTTGTAGATCATGAAAAGAATGCTTTAGGTGCTGGTTATATTGTTGAATTCATTCATGATGCTACTAAAAATTATTATGAGGGAGGAACTTATGCTTGTAGGAATTGCAATAATATCAAGTTTCCTTCCTATGTGTTGAAAATTTTGAAGCTATGCTTGTTTTACCTTCCTATGCTAGTTGATTATTGTTCCCATAAGTTGTTTGCTAACAAAATCCCTATGCATAGGAAGTGGGTTAGACTTAAATGTGCTAGTCATATGCTTCATGATGCTCCTGTTATGTTTCAATTCTTATATTTTATGTGAGCATTATTGCCATCATCATGCCTAGCTAGAAAGGCATTAAAGGAAAGCACTTGTTGGGAGACAACCCAATACTTATCCTTACTGTTTTTTTGTGTACACATGATTATGCTAATGTAGTAATCATATTTTATAGCTTTTGTTTCAATAAAGTGCCAAGTAAGACCTTTAGGATAGCTTACGGTGATAGTTGTGTTGATCCTGCTGAGAATCAGAAACTTTTGCACCCAGTAAATTAGTTTTGTTAATTCACCGAAACGTGCTTCTGATCTGATTATTTTTGCTATGGATTGGTACAAAAACTTCTTAGGACTTCCTAATTTGGTAGAATTTTTGGAGTTCCATAAGTATACATTTGATACATATTACTACAGACTATTCTGTTTTTGACAGATTCTGTTTTCTATGTGTTGTTTGCTTATTTTGATGAATCTATGAGTAGTATCGGAGGGTACAAACCATAGATAAGTTGGAGTACAGTAGATATTACACCAATATGAATTTATAATGAGTTTATTACAGTATCTAAGTGGTGGTTTTATTTTCTTATACTAATGGAGCTTACGAGTTTTGTGTTGAGTTTTGTGTTGTGGAGTTTTCAAGTTTTGCGTAAAGATTCGATGGACTGTGGAATAAGGAGTGGCAAGAGCCTAAGATTGGGTATTATCAAGGCACCCCAAGGTAATATTCAAGGACAACCAAGAGCCTAAGCTTGGGGATGCCCCGGATGGCATCCCCTCTTTCGTCTTCGTTCATCGTCAACTTTACTTGGAGCTATATTTTTATTCACCACATGATATGTGTTTTACTTGTAGCGTCATTTTCTCTTGTTAGTATTTGCTTTCTGTTATTTAGAATAATGTTTTCCATCTATATTTTCAATAAAAATTTCAAGGATAGCCTTTACCATGCTTATTTTGCTAGTATACATGTTGCTGTTTGAAAACAGAAAGTTTACCGATGTTGCAAAAATTCCCTAGTAAAGTCAGAGCATGATATAATGTTGAATTTTTTTTTGCATAATGAGATATGATAAATCTTCTAAACTGTAGTATTTTTGTCATAATTTATGGAGTTAGGGAAGTATTGATACTCTTGAATTCTTTACAGACTGTACTGTTTTGGCAGATTGCTGTTATATTTGCATTGTTTGCATATGTTTGCTTGTTTAATGATTCTATTTGAGGATAGGAGTATTAAATATGTAGAGGAATTTAGTATGCAATGTTAAATAATAATTTTAGTGATTTGTTACAGTAGAAAATGATAAGGTTTTGCCTTTGTTTATACTAACCTATCTCACGAGTTCTTGTTGAGTTTGGTGTGGATGAAGCTTTTGATAAAAAGAGAAACTATGATATGAGAGGAATTAAGGAGACACAAAAGTTCAAGCTTGGGGGTTCCCAAGGCACCCCAAGATACTATTTCAAGAATTCTCAAGCATCTAAGCTTGGGGATGCCCCGGTAGGCATCCCACCTTTCTTCTTCAACAACTATCGGTTAGTATCGGTCGAACCTAAGTTTTTGCTTCTTCACATGAGTTGTGCTATCCTTGCAATGTCATTATATTTTGTTTTGCTTGCTGTTTGAATACAATACCAAGATCTGAAATTCTCAAATGAGAGAGAGTCTTCACATAGTTACGTAATTATTTAGCTACTCATTGATCTTCACTTATATCTTTTTGGAGTAGTTTTTCATTTACTCGTGTGCTTCACTTACATCCTATGAGTAAATTGTTGAATGAGTTGATTGTCATAAATCTGAAATTATATATGTCTCATTTGCTTATCCCATGGGGAGTAATGACTTCACATCTAAAAAGTAGAGGTTGTAAATTTATTGAAGGTTAGCACGCATCGTATTGGTCATTTGAACAATTCATGAAACAATATTGAAGGAAGAGAGATTTCACATATAAATATACTATCTTAGACATCTTTTATAATTGTGATCACTCATTAAGTATGAAATGCTAAAGAGTTTGATGTTGGACAAGGAAGACAACGTAATGGGTTATGTTTTCTCACATCTCAGTTAAAGTATATTGTCATGGATCATTCAAACATGTTGAGTTCCCCCTCATGATAGCCAAATTCCTTGCACCAAGTAGAGATACTGCTTGTGCTTCCAAATACCCTTAAACCCAGTTTTGTCATGAGAGTCCACCATACCTACCTATGGATTGAATAAGATCCTTCAAGTAAGTTGTCATCGGTGCAAGCAATAAAAATTGCTCTCTAAATATGTATGATCTATTAGTGTGAAGAAAATAAGCTTTATACGATCTTGTTATGGAAGCAATAAAAGCGACAAACTGCATAATAAAGGTCCATATACAAGTGGCAATATAAAGTGACGTTCTTTTGCATTAAGATTTTGTGCATCCAACCATAAAAGCGCATGACAACCTCTTCTTCCCTCTGCGAAGGGCCTATCTTTTACTTTATGTCTTTTACTTTATGCAAGAGTCAAGGTGATCTTCACCTTTCCCTTTTTCATTTTAT